>NC_142169.1:69589143-69741859 GCF_029865625.1 Vigna umbellata
AGAAGGGTGTATTCCTACAGTCAATGACTTGATGCTCTACTCTTGTAGGTTATGGGACCTGGCCACCCTTTCATGTTGGTGAGGTGGAGTGTGATCTCTCTTCGTCGTTCGTGACTCGTGGTCTACTTTGTTGATTCGGACATTTTAGAGATTAAGATTATTGTTTTTTGGAGTAGATGTGTGAGACTCTCCTATTTGGATAGAGTTCGACACTTTTCGGGTTGTTACTCTTGAAATAATAGAAATGAAATGAGTCGAGCTTTTATCGTCGAGCTTCATGTGGGTGAGCCTTGTTGTCGAGCTTGCCGAGTTATATTACTGAGCTTATTTGTCGAGCTTATGCGTTCCTTTTTGTTATGTAGGCACTATGTTGTATATATCAATAATGTTCATTTGTTGTCTTGCAAGTCATTGTCCATGAATGCAAAGTCTTCATATGAAGCGTTGGATTTATCCTTCAACATGTCAACGAAGCCATGTGTTTCTAAGAGTTATTATTTGTAGATATTTATTATTTCTTGATTTTGTCAAGCTTCTAACTCTTTGTATTGTTGTGTCAATCTCTATTTTGTCGTACTTTCTCTTGTGTCGGCTCTTTCCCGAACTTTAAGATCTATATCAGTTCAGAGATTTTCTTCGTTGTGTTTTTCATCTAAATGTTGTCTAGTAACGCATGGGCCCTTTTTCTTGCATGGAAGGGTGAGGATGAGACTTGCCCACTCTCTTCGGATGCTCAACTGACGACACTCAATGCTTTATGCCGAGTTGGCTCACTCTTATCTAGGTTAGGCTCTATATTTTTTCGGGTTATCATGAAACTTGGGAATTTGTCACCATTTACATTGAAAAAACATTTTTCTGGATCTAAAAGGTAATGTACCTCGTCGAAAAGAATATACAAGATGTTTTAGTTATCATTTGAAGTGAGAGATATTCTTTGAAAGTGTTCATTTCTAAACCATTTTGATATTATTAAGATTTTGTTATTTCTTGTTATGATTTTTAAGGCTTATCAAACTTTATTTTTTTGTGTTTTTTTTTTTGGTTTAATTGCAGTTCTACATCTCAGAATTTGTATCTTAATTTTTCAGATGTTAAGATCAACCATTAATAATATCATTTTTTAAATATCATTTCTTTTCATATTTATTCATATTTTTTGTATAATTTTATTTATATTATAATATTTGTCAAAATTTTAGTTAGATACAAAATTCATTAAGATTAAGAATGATGCTTCTAAAAAAATGTAACACAATGACCAAAGCTGAAACCAAAATGGAAAGAAGAATGTTGTAGAAACAGTTACCTTTTCTTCTGAAGCCGGATTCATGAGGTGATGATGTTCCTCTTTTAGCTTGTTGTAGCGCTCAAAAACAGATTTCATGCTGCCAGAGACAATACAAAGAGTATATTAGTATTTTTCTTTGTACGTAAAAGTTGTGGATCAACACGTTGCAAAATTTAAGTTATTGTAAGAAGCGTCCATTATATAATCTGAGACAAACTAAGCGCAGTTTTTAAACTTCATTATGATTTTAGTTTAGTCATTCAAAGAAATGTTGGATTGTTTTAAACGGGAGTTAAGGATGATATCTATATAATGCCTACTTTTTAAATTGTGACTTTAATGAGTTATCATAGAAACTTGTGACTTTAATGTTATTTTCATGGTGGAGAGGATAAATTGTTCTTGAAGACTTTAAGGATATGAAAATATCCTATTTGAGCAATTCAACTACAAGTTACTCGAAGTAAAAAATGAGTCTACAAGAATGTCGTATCTAGTAAAATTTATATTCGATTTATGTATGACTCCTTTTTTTCTATTTGTAGGCAAATTTTGTGAATATATTAGAAAAACAATTCAAATTTTAAAATAATGTGTTTTAAAATATGGTTTTATTAAATAAAATATTGTTTTAAAAGTCAATTTCCAGTTAAAGTTGCATTTTCCATTTTGTAAAGAAACAATAGTTGTTTTTCAAAACACTACTTTAATACCATTTTAAAACCTAAATTATAAACAAAATCTTTTTTAAAATACAACTTACATCCTTTAAAACTTTTCCTTTTTTAAAATTATACCCAATGGTTAAAAAAGCCTCAACTTATCAAAGGCTTTAGAGATTTCTAATTATTCATGGCCTTTATTTCCTTTTTGTTCGTTTCTTCTAGGAAAATAAAACAATTATTGCTTTTGATGTATTTTGTCTTGTTTGGATATTCTTGTACAGGGAATTTAGATTTAATGTACTGTAAATCTCTCTCTCTCTCTCTCTCTCTCTCTCTCTCTCTCTCTCTCTCTATATATATATATATATATATATATTTAAGCTATGTATTGATAGTTGTATTAACAACAATAGTTGAACACCTATCCTATACTTTTGAATCTTAATTATCTAAAAAAAAAAATATATTGGAGTCTTATAAGCAATTATTTAGAAATTTAAATAAAATAGGCATTCTGATGTGTTTTATAATTGTTTCAGTCTCCATAGAAAAAAAAAATATATAAACAAAAATAAATTCTCACAAATTCAACTAAGCTATGCTTAAGGCCCTCTTATGTGAGCAAAAAGTGGTTAGCTACATTTTTAACTGTTCATGCTTAATCTAGGCTTTTATTGTGTTTAAGCAGAAGACATTAACCAAAAAGGAGTCTTACTCCCTTCACCACCTCATCTTCTCCCTCCATCTTCCCAATTTTTTCTAAATTTCAATCTTACCCTTATTATTTTTACCTTACCTATTTTACTTTTTATTTTTTAAAACCCTAATCCCCTTTCACTTTCACTCTTTCTCTCAAAGGCAAGCCCCACCCCTCACCCCCACTTTCACTTTCTCTCTTTCTTTTCAACTTCTACATTCCTTAACACTTAATCTAATTAATTCCTACCATCCTCTTCGCCAACAGTGTCACGAGTCTCTTTCACTTTCTTTACGTCACCACCATATATCACATCCTGTGACTTTGAATATCAGAACTAGTTTATTGAACCTACACCACATTGAGAAATCCTCACATTCACATATGTTGATGAGGTACCATATGAAATTTGTTGTTCAAACTGTCAACTTCTTTCTATTACTTTTTAAAAAATATGACAAAAATGATCAAACCATATACAATATAACGTAACTAAGCTTTCGAGAATAAAAAATGAAGAAAAGGTGAAAATGGAGAATTGTGTTAACGGATGTGGAAATTGAAAAGAAAGAGAGAAAGTGAAAGTAGGGGTGGGGGCTTGCCTCTAAGAGAAAAGGTGAAAGTGAAAGGAGATTAGGATTTTAAAAAATAAAAAGTAAAATAAATAAAGCTAAAAGTAAAAATGATAAAATTAGAATTTAGAAAAAGTTGGGGAGGTGAAAGGAGAAGACAGGGTGGTGGAGGGAGTAACCCTCACCAAAAAGACCAATCACTATATTTTTTTTTATTTGGACCAAATACAACTTTTACTGTGAGTAACTCAGAAAATCAATATTGGCTTAACTTAATGTATTGAGAAAGATTTAGAAATCCCATGGTTGGAAAACGCCTTTAAAAATTTCATCAACAATCAACCTTCAAAAGAATTTGCTTGCTGTAACAGTGATGAGTAACAAAATTTTATATTGTTAGGATAGGGTATAATAATTTTAATTTTGAGTTTTTGTTTAGCTTTATTATTATTTTTTATGTTTAATATTTGTGTTACCTTTTTACTAGTTTAATTAAGATTCAATTTATATTAAAAATGTTTTAAAATTAAAACTTCTTAACAGCACTTAATTGAAGCCAATAATAGAAAGAAGTCATTTCTAACTACATCTCTTTAAATATTTTATTCATAATGCATATATTCAACTCTATTCCTCGTTGCAAGAAATATAAGGATTTTAGACCAATACAATTCAAATTTCAATTTTTTCAATTGCAAATTCAAATTAAAAAAAAAAACTATCAAAGAGGGTATATCTTCAAGACAACACACAATTCCCATAATTCTAATAATCACAAAAATGTTCAAAAGTTAGAAAATGAAACACTTCGTCTTCACAAGACAAAGAACCACATATCAAAGTTGACGTGGTGAGAAGGGAACAAAAGAAAGCATTGAAATAAGTTTTGTTGTCTTAACCTCTTTTAAGGAAAAGATCTCAAAATGATACAAGAAAAATGTCATAAACATCTAACCCACCAACTTTGAATTGTTTATAAGGAGATGAAAAAATAACATTTTTTAAATGTTGATGAAATATATATGTGGAGGATTAAAACCTTTGAAAGCAAAAACAAAAAAAGGATAATTTCCATCAAAATCATTCGGATTGTGAGGTGGATAGGCCACATCTATGTTCATTTACAATCCTTGTAGTAAATGCAATATCAATAGTTTATTTCTACCTTTTTGGAGTAGGAGATAAAATTAAGAGCGTGACATTGTGTTTTCTATAAATACAGGACTAGATGACATCACTTTTATTTTATGCAAGACTTTTAAGAGACAGAAAAGTGATTTCATTAAGTTTTTGAAGAATTTCATTTTAATATGATGAGAAGAGAATCTCATTAAGCTAGAAAATCAAACAAATTCATTTCGTCCTTACAAAAGATAATACTAAAAAGATAAGGAAGATTGCCCTTTATCCTTAATAGAGTCTTTGAAAAAGTATTATCCAAAATTTTGCAAAAATCTATATTTACGCACTAATTTGGAAGAATCAAGCAACTTCCATAAAGGGAAAATGAATTCTAGATGGGTATCATTGCAAAGCCAAGGGTATATTGGTTCATGTACTTAAGAGGTTAATTTGAGATTGTATATTTATGATTTAGTATTTTGAAATAATTTTCTTAATAAGACAAATTTTGTTATTTGTGAGGAACTTTTGACAAGCATTAAGCCTACAAGTAGTAAAACGAATTAATTGAAGTATGAAATTCTAAAAGACTAATGTAATATATTCAAACAAAGAACAATTGCATATTAATTTCTAGAAACAAAATAAATTATCAAAAAAAGGAATAAAACTTGTTTGTAAATTTTTCAAATAATTAGTGTGTAAAATGTACTTGTGTAAACTACGAATGAGAAGTCAGAATTCACTTAATCATCTCTCATGATTCAATTAGATTTATATTTATACCACGCTACCAACTCACTGAATTATCTAAAGAAAAAACAAATACAAGAGTTAAAGTCTAGCTACACACAACCTCACCAATGAATAATTATAACAGTGAATTATTATTCTTCTCGCATAATCTTATTTTTGTTAAGTCTTTCTTTCTTACCTTACATATAACAAATTACATATTAATTATTAATTTAACTTTTTATCACTTTTCACTTTTCATTTTTATTTTAAAAACTACAAAGAGTCACGTAGTGACTCTTTTTCCCTAATATATATATATAAGAAAGAATTTATCTCACTTATTTTTATGTGTGAGTTATTTACTATAAGGATTTTGTCAAGTTTACAAGTAATAAAATAAATTTAGTTGAAGTATATATTGAATCGGGAAGAACTACCGCAATAATAACATAAAAAAGGAATTGCATATTAATTTATATTTGGAGAAAATAGTTGGATGCAGTTTCAATTAAAATAAAGTAAATGCTTAAAGATCAAGAGATAAAATAGTTAATAAAATATAAAAGGATAAAACTTTGTGTTGTTCAACATTGACATGTTGAGCTGGGATTTGGATATTATAGATAAAATTAAAATGTTCCAATCACATATTGTACAAAAAAATTAAGAATTGATTTATATTTAAATTATACCATTAACACACTTAATTATTCAAATATTAACTCATTAGAGAATTAGACCTAAATATCTCAATTGTAATTTTAATTCCTTGACAACTCAGTCAAATTAGAGATCATAATGGTAATTAAATGTTTACTTCTTAAAGAATTTGGGGATAAATTGAATTAGAGAAAAAGCATATCCATTGAAGGATATTAGGTAGTGGCAAGATTACATCAGTTGAGAATTGATAGGATTATAATACCTATACCAGAATTTGTTCATTGAATTTTTCTCAACCAATTATTTGTGTTTATTTCTCTTAATTAAAAAAAAACAAAAATTGTTTCTTCTTTTCTTGATCAAGTGCCATTAACTTAACTGGTAGTGTATTGTATTAAACCACAATCTTCATCAAAATGATACTATATTTTACTCTTTATTGTTGATACAACTATATATTTGTGAATGTCATATAATAAGGTTATTCAATAATTAGGTTAGGTTAGATTAACTTAAATTTCACATTTTAAGTAAAACTAAAATTAATATAATTAAATAGATAAAAAATTTACTTTACGAAACAGTTTTATAGGATTAAGATAGATTTAAACTCTACTTCTCAACAAATATTTTAAAATTTTATACCACTATCTTACTGTTACTTCTTAGTTTTTATTCAATAATTTAATTTATATTTTAATTAAATAAATTCATTTAATATTTTGTTAATATTTAGAGTTTTAAACCGTTGTAACATGACAATTGATTACGAAGGTAGGTTTTTCCAATGAGAGCTCCCACACATTCTTTTGTCTCTTCACAATGAGCAAGACAAACAACATGGTTTTTTCTTCTCCTCTCTATCACTGTTGTTGCCAACATATACCAATTAGGTTTACTACAAATTATACCTTAATTATTCAACTCACCAGTTAAACCATGTTAGGTTAGCTTTAACCTCTTTTCCCTAATCTCCCACCATCTTAAACTTAATGGTTTCAAGCATTGTCTTCTTCTAGATCAAATCCTTTCTACTTTTGGATTCATCCCATCAAACACAGGGATTCTGCATTAATTTACAATTTACCAACAACATTTGAAGGGAAATCCTCCACACTAAAATGTTAATGTGGTCAAGAAGAACTTCCTCAATGTCCTAACAGACACCATTTTGGACTATATTGTTTTACTATAATGTAGTGGTTCACATCAATAACACCTTGTTCAAGCTAGGGTTTCAATTCACTAAACTTAACTGGTTTAGCATATTTTTTACTCATTCATCCATGCCTCTTATGATAGATATAACAGGAAAACATAGCCTAATGGTTAAAGAAACATTATAACAACATGTCATTCGCGTTATAATTCATTGCCAAATTGTTTTTGTTTCTGTTTCCTCACTCTTTTTGTTGTGTCTTTCCCTTCATAGTTTTTATTTAAACATGGCATGCTGAACAATCGTCGCATTCATGCGTGGAAGAACATCTTTTTCAATATTTTATCATAAAAGCAAATGCAAAGAAAGATTATGAATAAGAGATGATTTTATGAATAACAGTTTCTATAGTTTTCTTTCCTTAAGAAATATACTTATAAATGCATATCAGGATAAGAGTGATGGACATTAACATCGTACCATGCAGAAGCGCATGCAGAGTATTTCTTATTATATCAACCCAAGCCATATCACACGAGGGAGGGCAAACATTAAAGAACTCACAGATTTATTTCCAAATGCAAGTGGCAGATATATAAAACGTTTCGTACAGCACAACATGACACCAACCACAAAGTGAACCTTAATTATTTTATATATTCACTTTCTGTATGGAAGAGGTTTTATATTAGTTAAAAAAATGTTGCACCCAGAATTATAGATCAATTTCCATGATTTAAAGCGAAAGGGCTAAGATATTTTGTTTAAAAATAAACTGATCTTGATTAATTACCTTGTGCTTGCATAGTCATAAAGCTTTCCAGTGCTGGAAAACACCATCAATCCAACTTCAGCATCACAAAGAATTGATAATTCTCTAGCTTTCTTCAGCAATCCATTTCTTCTCTTTGAGAAAGTCACTTGTCGGCTAGTCGAGTTGTCGATCCTTCGAATCGCAATCTTCCCTCTCCCCATCTTTACTTAAAATAATCACAAATATCACACCTTTAACCTGTTAGATCAGTAAACAAACTTCTCTAAGATCGTCAAGAACAAGACTTATCGAACAATAATACCAGTAATCGGAGTAAGTGTTTAGAAAATGAGAAGAAATTGGCTTAAAAAACGATCAAGAAATCAAGAAATCAAGAAATAGAAAAAGTATAGAAAGGAACGATTTTCTCTTGTTTTTGCGAAAATCGAAAACCCCCATGAACAGTGAAAAGTCAAAGAAGGATGAAAGTAACTTACTTGAAAATTATGGGAGTGGGTTGTAATGAGAGAGAAGCAGAGGAGAGAAGGAGAAGAAGGACAAGATTTCCGTAGATGAATGTTCCTAATCTAGGAGAGTTACATGATGCAATACTATTATATATGCTTTATATGGAAAGCCAGAGTGGTTTTGTTTGGACAAAGGTCCCAACCACTATCCCTTTCTGGTTTTCTTTCAGAAGCGGTTTTCTGAGTACTTTAGTGGTTTTCATGTGAGGCATACGAGGTTTACCCGCTGGAGTACAAACACACACTTACTCGCCCGCTGCGTTTTGAGTTGGCATGATCTGCACTGCGTTAGAGGATCAGCGAGAGTATTTAGATAGCAATGGGCACGTGTCGGAAGGAGAGAGCGAGTGGAGAATGCGCTAGAGAAGTGCGATTGGGTGAGTTTTAAACCTAGTACTATATGAGCGTCCAGGAATCGTGGGGACCCTGTAATGTTCAACTGTGTGACGTATGGGGAAGCGACACGTGTGCTTTCCAAAACCGAGGGCGCTTACTTTTCCTGCTTTTAGGTTTGGCGAAAAGCGTGAAAATGGCTCTTCAATCTGTCTGCTTTCCATTATTCACAATTGTATCCGTTGCAAGTAACATCCCCAGGTAAATATGTTTCTATTCAACAAAATAATAATAATTAATAATAATAATATTCAACCTTTTTTTTTAATTTTTGGTGGAAAATAAGAAAATGTTATATACGCGATGCCCTTCGTATTTTGTCTGTTTTTCCAAAATGGAAATAATTATTTATTATTGCATATTTTAGAAGCAAGTCGAGGGGAGATGTATTATAATAATTTGATTAAAGTGGAACCGCATATGTGATTGATTGATAGGAGCATAAAACAAGCTTTTCATAGATTCAAAACTTTAGATTAATTAATGTGGTTAAATAATTATTGGTGACAACGGAAAACATATGATCTCCTGAACTCGTTTTATATTAAAATAATATAATTATAAAAAAGAATAATTTTAGAAGGATTGTGAGAAAAAAATAAAAGAAAAAATATTGTGAGATAATTGCGTTTATTTTTAATTACTTTATTATTTGTCATGGTTAATTTTGTGTAGGGAGATTATATTTTACTTTTGAAAATGCTAACATAGTAACAATTTGAAAATGGAGATTACGCGTGATCCTCCAATTGCATGAAACCCAACCATTGTACATGTGATTCGCTGTCAAAAGTTTCTAAAATTACAATTTCACTACTCCTACTTCTACAAAATCACTTTTTTATTATTTCAAATATTATATATAAATATATAAAGGAAGACATAGATGTAATTTATTTCATTAACGTCATTCTTCTAACAATATTTAAATATATTTTTATCCTAACATTTCAACCTGTCGAATGGTATCAAAAGTTGTTCATTTGAGTTTAATAAATTTGTCACACGATTAGGTTTGCTCTAACTTAATACCAATCTTAGAAAAGAGATTAAGTTGGAAGGTATGTTTCCAAATCAAATAATTATATCTGTAACAATATATGTTTAAATATCTAACAATTATGTTTATAATAATATATGTTTAAATTTAATAATTGTATGCAGAAGTTCAATCTGTATCATATGACAGATATGTTTAACAATATATATTTTGAAAGTTTACTACTTTGGATGAAACAAAAAACTTCATTTTATCTTTTTAAAAAAGTATAAAAATTTTCTTCAGTGGAATGATGATTAATATATTTTTACTTGTTACTATTATTATTATAATTATTATTATCATTATCACTATTATTATTATTAAATCATAAATATTATGTTATTTATAGAATATTGAAATATAAGACACTATTATTACTATTATAAAATCATAAATATTATGTTATTAATAGAATATTGAAATATAAGAAGTGAATGTTAAAATATATTTGATAATAAGTTTATAAACATTAATAACTCTTTTAAAATATATTATTTTGTAATCAATAAAAAGATAGATATGTTCATTTTTGTTTTAAATTTAGTTTAATCTCGTCTATGAACTCTGATTTATAACTTTTTATTATTTAATTACTATTTAAAATGCTCATTTCAGCGTTCAAAAATTTGAGATTTAAATTATATTCATACGTTTTTGTATTAGAGTTAGAAAGTTTAATTATTGTTATCATGTATGTATGATTATCCAGTTTTCTTATATGATTTTTCATTCAGGAAAAGATTTTAAAAATATGATTATTTTTTTTAAGAAGCACTTTTTTACATCAATTTTAGTTAACAACTGATGTCTGAAATGGTGTTATGCTGTGAAGTACGAGTGTTTAAGAAAAAAAAAACACACTTGAATAGTATATAAGAAATGAAAACTCAAAAATTTATAATCTTAAAATTTTGTATTATATATGATATTAACTTTTGAACATATGAATTAGGAAAATAATTTAATAAGAAAAAACTAAAAAACAATATTAATTTCTATATTTAAAGGACCAAGCATAATATCCTTGAGTTTTTAGCTGTGAACTCTACAAAGAAAATATCAATCCCATGAATATTAAATTTTGTAACCACAAGCCGTTGAATATTCATCACGTATAACAAGTCAACTTGGCTAGTTGTTTGGTTAAAATAAACTCCCATATTTTCATAAGCATGTTTTTAACAAATATTTTAGATGTCAAAATCTGTATATAAATATGCATACAAATTTTTTTAAATATCAAATATATAAAAATTAAATTAGATATTAATTTATATACGTAAAAAAAAATAGGAGATCAAGATCTCCTCGTATACTTAAGCTCTTACATATTTTTATGAAATTCAATATTTCGATTGAAAATTTATGTGGGTCTAAATGTTAAGTAAGTAAAAATGTGAAAGTTTAATATTATATAAAAATAAAAATACATAAATTCATTGTACTAAAATTTTGGACTGAAAATAATATTAATTTTTTATGTAGTTTATACTTAACTTTTATTATTGTTGAGTTTTCATAAATAAAATAAATTTACAGTATATAAAAGCATGTAAATGTTACTTTGAAAATATGATTTGTAAGAATACAGTATACTTAAAATCCATTTTTTAATATAATATCAAAACTTCAGTCATAAATATCTAACATCAGTCTTATAAATTTACACACTTTTAAAATTTGTTGATTACATTATGATGTGAAGCATCATACCATTCATTTATAGTGAAATAAGTCTAACATCCTATATTTTATGCATAGTAGAATTAATTTAGAGAATAGGTGCACCTCTACCACATTATATATATATATATATATATATGTCGAAAGAGGAGTATATTAGCATAAGAAAGTGAGCAATACCATCTTTAATTATATAGTGCTTTATTAAAGGGCACTAAACCCAAACATTAATCCCTTTTAATATTGGTATTGAATAGGACAGTTTTGGAACTTATTGCAGTGATTGGGCAAAGACCACGTGATAGAGATTTTGTGCCCAATCAAGATATCTTGTTTCCTTAAACAATGAATGGACTCATTAATTGTTGTGTCTGTTCACACTCTTCCTTAATCTCTATTTAAGGAATGCCATTAAACTAATCCGTCCCTTAACCTCTCCAACTAAGGTTATAGCCAGGTGTCAATCATCAACAAATCATACCCATTATTAGTCAAACCGACTCAAACTCATGCCCCATTTAATTAACATATCTATTCATTCTAATAATCAAACTGTCCCTTTAAAATATACCCACTCTGAACTTTTTATTAATTAATTATTTGTCTCAGACAGACCCATAAACTAATACCAATTTCCCATTCCTTCTGCACTCACAAATACATCAACACACATCCATCAAACCTATAAGACAACTTATTTCTTGGAACAATAAATATTAATGCCACTGTTCATTTTATGTTTATGTTTATGATGAGTATTTGAGAGAGAATTTATATGGAAAATTTAACACTATGCAAATATTAGTTCAATTATACAATAAATTAATTAAAAACTTTAATATATTAATTTTTATATGAAAGACATTATCCGCTTTAAAGCTGGAATTTTGTTATGTTTTTTTTTAAAAAAAAACATTTTTTTAATGATGAAAAGAAAAAAATATGTAAATTATCTTAAACCGAGTAAATTATTGAATATGATAAAACTGTTTATTTTATTTAATATAAAACATGATAAAAAACCACGATAAAAAACACTTATTTTTATTTAATATAAAATTTAAATTTATACTTAATATTCTATAACTATTACAGTACGAGGATACCTACAGAAAGAGATTCATGAATCAGATAGTGTGCATCATCAACAGGCTGTAAAGTTATGTGGATTTTCATTTGTTTTTGGCTTTCACTCAACTTTATATTTTAAAATAGGTTAAATATTATTTTAAAATTCATCTTACAGTTTATGAATTAAAAACATATTTACTTCTCATCTTTTCTATCTTTCCTTTCAAATCTTTTACACCAATCTTATAGATCTCGAAATGAGGAAGTTGAACCTAAAATGTTTTATTTTTTACCATTAAGTCAACAAATTTTTCTTTTTCAGTGCATCATTGGATACTTCTGCAATATGTAATCGTAAGATTCATTGAGATAACATAAAATAATATAATTATTTCAATTTAGATCGACTCATCGTAAACTTTTTTTAATCAATATTTCCTACTACATCATCAAGATATTCAAACATTAATAATTACTCTACGCCATATTTAGATATTATTTAACCAATAGATTTGAATTCAGATAAGTTAAATATTTGAATGTCTACCAAAACTGAACATTAATACATTAAAAATTTAAGTGTGAATCTAAATTTTATATTGGATAAAAATAAAAAAGTAAAGCATTGTAAAAATAAAAATCCCATTAATCTATTATTTTAAGGTTTTGAGTAGAAAATGGTGTCAATTTTTATATAATTAAACTCAGATCTTATTAGAGTTTGTATCTTTTCTGTAAGACTCTTCTTAATATATCCAACTTAGATCTCATTGAGTTTTATTTATTTTCATTAATCAAATATTTATAGTTAAAATTATTATGGAATATAGAAATGAAACCTGAATCTTTAAAGTCCACAAAAAAAATGTTGTTTAAAACTATACTGGTGTTTCGTGTTCAGATAACACAAAGAATGGTAAATGAAAAAAAAAAGTAAAAGAGAAGAATTTAATAATAATATTAATATTACTATATATATATATATATATATATATATATATAATTATTTATATACGTTTAAATCTCTTTATTTTTATCTCAAAAAATTTTAAATTAAACGATTCAAACTTTATTTTCAAATTTAATTTATAATTGAAAGTGAACAAAGCTTTAACTCTTTATATTTATAGGAAGGACTATTTTTTTAAACATGGTTAAATAATAAATATTAAGAATTCTTTTAATAGAAAGCAATACAAAACGAAGGTGATTGTCTTTGTGTTTAAGTGGTTTCTCTGTAAAAAAATGATGCCTTTCACCTGCAATTTGTTGGTAGCGAGAGCATAAGCAGCGACTTATTCAAAGATTTCCCGAACCACGATGCTACCCAGCAAAGAGTCATACTTTTTCTTATGTTGTTGGTTAAGAACAATGTCATGAGTTTATGCCCAATTCATAGCTGTCGAAGGTAAACGTTTCAACTTTGGTATCATCACACCACTTTAAACGTTTCAACTTTCACAGATAACAACAAAATGAAAATTTCACATTAAAGTGATATTCTGAACTATACTTATATGTGAAATTTTTTTAGAAACTAAAATACAAAAAAAAAAGTTATATAAAAATACAATTGCATTTATAAATATACCTTGGTTCTTAATATCTAAAAATAATGCAAGAGATTTAAAATGAGACATTAAATATTCATTAATAAGTTTTTATATATAATCACATAAAATATTAACACTACTTTTTATTTTAAAATTTTAAAGTAATAAATTAATAGATTTTCAATCTTATATAACGTTTATTTTTTTAATTCTATTTAATATTCAAAATCTTAAAATAATAATGAATTAATAAATCTTTAATTTTATATAATATTTTATTTTTTCATTTTTTTATTTTTAATTTAATGTAAAACTTAGACACACTTAAAATTCTAATAAGTCCCGTATCATATCTAAAAAAAGAAATTATTATAAGTTTGCACATCATTAAATGAGAGTTTACATCAGTATTGACCCTGCCCAGATGAGTTTCTTTACCCTGAAATCTACTTAACAAATAAAACTTAATTGGGCATCTTGATTGCTCAGGGCTATGATTAATGACAGCTTTTAACTGTTCTTATTTTAACAATTGAGAGACAATTGTAAAACTCATGTTATATTTTTGAAATTGGACAAAACAAAAACATGTTAAACTTCTTAAATTCAATGTTTCATTGAAAAAGAAAAAAAGAAACAGCAAATGCAAGGTACACCATGGTGGCATCATAGGGAATGCTCAGATACGATAAAGAAAAAAAAAATTAAGTTTAAAGATAACGGTGAAAAGGCTTCACGCGAATATAAAGGTTGCATCATGAAAGCTAAAAGACGTAGTCACATCCAAGCATGACATTGGCATTGTGCAAGTTACTAAGTATTTCGATTGTTTCCAACGTTGGTTATCAAATTTTAAACCCGAATATTGTGTCGTCTCTTCCTACGAAGCACGTATGAATATCAGACAAATCATATAAAAAAAATATAAAAGAAATTACTGCATATATAATACATGAAAAGCCTTTGATTGATACCAAAAGTGACTGACTGGCACATGGGGAATGGAGGTTTTAGCACACTAACTCTTATCTTGTGCTATGCAATGGCAACCGTTTCATTCCTCCCTTCTACAAATACACTATCGTGTAGCTACCTCAAGTTCTGGGGAAATGATGCATGGCTGCAACTGCGAGGAGACGCAGAAGTTTCAGCTTCAGAAATCCAAGTCACATCTAACAGGGAAGGAAAGAACAACAGTTACAGTGCTGGACGTGTCACACCTGTTATAACGATGCATCTCTGGGATAAGAGTTCTGGGAAACTTGCAGACTTCACTACCCACTTTTCGTTCACTGTTTATTCAAATGAAATTCAGTTTGGAGATGGGTTTGCATTCTTTTTGGCGGATCCTGGGCTTCCCCTTTTGAATAACATCACGGAAGGTGGTGGTCTTGGCCTCGTGGATGGTGACAGAGTGTTGAACTCGACGCAACACTCATTTGTGGCAGTGGAGTTTGACACCTTCCAAAATCCATGGGACCCCGAAGACCCTCATGTAGGTATGAATTTCAACTCTATGAAGTCCAATGTAACTGCATCATGGTTAGCTATTATGTCACAAGATGTGGTTTACAATTGTAGCATTGAGTACAATTCCACCACTTTTTGTTTAACTGCTTCTTTCACTGGCTTGAATTACAAAAAATATGGTCGAATACAAAATAGCCTTTCGTACCATGTTGATTTGAGAAAGCACTTACCAGAGAGGGTCATGGTTGGCTTCTCCGCAGCTGCGGGATATTATTTTGAGGATCATATTCTGAAGTCATGGTCATTTAGTTCAGGCTTAGAAATAGAAATTGGTGATACTTCCGGTGATGATAATAAAGCAGTTGAGTGGGTAGGAATTGGGATAGGTTTGGTGGTTTTCTTAGGATTGGCTTGTTTTCTGATGTGGAGAAGGATAAAAGGGAAGGAAAAAGTGTTGGAAATTGATCTAAAAATGGACGATGAGTTCCAAAAGGGAATAGGACCCAAGAGGTTTCGATACAATGAACTGGAAAGTGCAACGAGTAAATTTTCAGAGTCGGAGAAGCTTGGACAAGGAGGCTTCGGTGGCGTGTATAAAGGTTTTCTGAAGGATTTAAACTCCTACGTTGCCATCAAGAGGGTATCGAGAGAATCAAAGCAGGGGGTAAAGGAATATGCTACTGAAGTCAAGATCATTAGCCAGTTGAGGCACAAGAATCTGGTGCAACTCCTTGGTTGGTGCCATAGAGAAAAAGATCTCCTTCTTGTCTATGAATTCATGCCAAACGGAAGCTTAGATTTCCATTTATATGGGAAGGGCTTCTTGACGTGGCCAGTGAGGTATAACATAGCTCTAGGCTTGGCTTCAGCGTTGCTATACCTGCAAGAAGAGTGGGAACAATGTGTTCTTCACAGGGACATAAAATCAAGCAACATAATGTTGGATTCAAGCTTCAACGCTAAGCTTGGTGATTTTGGTTTGGCTAGGTTGGTGGATCATGAAAAGGGGTCGCAAACAACGTTTATAGCTGGAACAAGGGGATACATTGCACCAGAATATGTGACTACAGGGAAAGCTTATAAGGAATCTGACATATACAGTTTTGGTGTTGTGTTATTGGAGATAGCTAGTGGAAGAAAAGCCATTGATCTAAAGGCACAGGATGGGAAGGTATCAATAGTAGAGTGGGTTTGGGAGATGTATGAATTGGGAGAGATATTGAAAGTTGCAGACCCAAAACTGTGTGGAGCGTTTGATGATGAACAGATGAAAAGGTTAGTGGGTATAGGTCTTTGGTGTGCTCATCCAAATTACAGATTCAGGCCTTCTGCCATGCAAGTCATTCAAATGCTTAAATTTGAAGCTGAATTGCCAACTCTGCCAGAGTGGCTACCTGTTCATAATTTCTATCCTTCAACAGTAAAAATAAATTTTTCATCGTCTTCAAACACTGTAACTATCCAGGAAATTTTGTAGAAGAAACTATTCATATGGAAGTTGCTCGCCATTTTACTTTGGAAAAACTTAAATGTTTTTGTCAATTTTTTTACTGAACGTTCTAACACAAATAGTATAATAGTTTTTATTTTAAAATACAAAATAATATTTTCAATTAGTTTGCTTTAAAAGCCAAAATATTTTATGTCATAACTTAGCTTTACAGGTTATGGATTCTTCCTATCTCGATCATTTCCGTCAGATGTGAGTCACCTAAATGAACCTTAGAAAGATAAAAACACTTTTCTATAATTAAATTATTCTTTTCGTTTTATGAAAAAATATTTAATATTTATATTTTTAAATTTCATTATTTTATTTAAGTTTTATTAAATATCATATGTTTGAATAAATAAAAAGACGCATATTATGAAAATGCTAAAAATAAATTACATGTTTATTTAAATATCACATAAGGCTAGCGTCGTTAATAAAATGAAAAATGTGAATATATATATATATATATATATATATATATACTTTATTAATTATAATTTTAAACATTTTAATGATTTAGTTTAGAGTTCAGTCTTGCTTAGTTTATTTCTTTTGTGTTAATATTAATTAATAAAATCTGAATGTGAAAAGAATCCTGGGTTTTGATCAAATTGTTTTTAATTAATTCGATTGCTTATAAAAGTAATCGTTTGAAAATCACTATGAGTCATTTATTTTACATCTTCATCCCCTCCGATCCTCACATTCGTGGATCCCTTACTCAACACACCACAGGTGACTCTCTTATTGACTCTTCTTCGCGAACTATTACAATTTACAAAACTATTTTGGAATTTTTTACAAAAGCTATTTCGGATATGGATTTGTTGTATAAGCAAGGTTACTACCATTGTTGAATTGAAGAAAAGGGTTAATATGTTCGTCTGTTGATGTATCGTTAAATGATTGAGTTAATTTAATTAATGAATTAGGTAATTCGTTGCCTTCTTATATCCGTTATTGTCAACTCAGCCTGTGAGTTTTGGTCTTAACACTTGCAAGCATGAAATAATTATGTCAAATACAGTTTTCGTGATTGAATATCGATGACTAGGGATTTTTCTTGCAACTACAAGCATATCAATTCATGGACATTTTTCCATTTCTATGGCATGTGGCATTCTCTATCTATCCCTGACATCTCTGATTTGTTAGAAGCTACATTTTATCGGCACATGAGGATAATAATAACCTGTAAATTCTTGCTGAACATTCCTGTGTTTTAGTTTCATGAAAAGTAAACTGATAGTTAATTGCGTTATGGTGGAGTAGAAAAAATATGAGTTCCAAAGGTGTTGATGAGCAGTGCCTGGGATGGGCGGCAAGAGATGCATCCGGAGTTCTATCACCTTACAAATTCAGTCGCAGGTATCTTCCTCTTAGATACCCCTTTATACAATGGGCTGCTGGAGTTTATGTTTTCTGTAAATGGTCATTTTTTTTTCATGGCAACCCTATTTCCAAAAGTAACTAGTTGCGATTCCATGTTGGGTGCCACATACTGATGTCAATTTGGTCATGTATGTATTTTTGTTATCATTTTTGTCTTATCTTGAGATAAAATTCGACTTTCTGACCTTTTTCTTATGATAATATGATTGTTAAGGAATCTTGGGAACGAAGATGTTCATATTAAAATTACACACTGTGGTGTTTGCTACGCTGATGTAATTTGGACAAGGAATAAACATGGTGACTCAAAGTATCCTGTTGTGCCTGGGTATGCACGCTTTTTTTTTTCGTGTGTATGGATGAGTCGTTGAGAATCCAATGTACTTTATCTAATCTGCTTATGTTTTTTTTTCGTATCAGTCATGAAATTGCTGGGATTGTGACAAAGGTTGGCCCTGATGTCCACCGTTTCAATGTTGGTGACCATGTTGGAGTGGGGACTTATGTCAACTCGTGTAGGGATTGTGAGTATTGTAACGAAAAAAAAGAAGTTCTTTGTACCAAGGGATCAGTCTTCACTTTTAATGGTGTTGATTTTGATGGTACAATAACAAAAGGAGGATACTCAAGTTATATAGTAGTCCATGAGAGGTAAACTTAACAGATGGCTAGATCCTAATTGTGAGTTTTACAATGTCTTCTGCTCTGAATTTTATCATAAGCTCTGAATGTACCCTTGATTTTATACTTACTACAGATATAGTTCTGCTTCATGTCATATTTAGTGTTGCTTCTGCAGGTACTGCTTCACGATACCAAAAGGCTATCCATTGGCTTCAGCAGCTCCTTTGCTTTGTGCTGGAGTTACTGTTTATTCTCCGATGGTGCGCCACAAGATGAATCAACCTGGAAAATCTCTTGGGGTGATTGGTCTTGGTGGCCTTGGTCATATGGCAGTGAAATTCGGAAAGGCATTTGGTTTGAGTGTAACAGTTTTTAGCACTAGTTTGTCCAAGAAAGAAGAGGCACTGACCTTGCTTGGTGCAGACAAATTCGTTGTTTCATCTAATCAAGAGGAAATGAAGGTAAGCGTAACATGAAGCATCTACTCATAACATTTTCATCAGATCATGAACAAAACACCGATATTGACAGACCCTCGTACTTCTTTGTCGTCAAAATTGGTGGTGATTCCTATATAGGCGTTGGCTAAATCGCTGGACTTTATAATCGACACAGCATCTGGTGATCACCCATTTGATCCTTACATGTCACTTTTGAAGCCATATGGTGTTTTTGTCCTAGTTGGTTTCCCTAGTGAAATCAAATTCAGCCCTGCAAGCCTTAATATAGGTATGTTTGTTTTGAGTCATAGTTTTGTAGGAATTATCAGTTATTCAATTCGGGGAATTCAATTTATTGATGCAGTGGAACTGCATATAAATATGCATCTTCTGTTTGACAGGATCAAAGACTTTCGCCGGAAGCGTTACAGGTGGTACAAAAGATATACAAGAGATGATTGACTTCTGTGCTGCAAACGATATTCACCCAAGGATAGAGGTGATTCCAATCGAATATGTCAATGAAGCTCTTGAGAGGCTCGTAAATAGAGACATCAAATACCGGTTTGTAATAGATATTGAGAACTCCCTAAAAGAAAATTAAGTTGCTTGCAAAACCAGACATGATTGGAGTTTATCATGTTAAAAAGGTAATGATGCTTAGTGGTCATATTTACTTCCATAGACATGGTTCCAATGGAGCGTTCAGTTTAAATAAAATGTTGAATTTTCTTTAACTGTTTTGTGTAACTGATATGATATGATTATTAGAAGATTTTTGGTCATGGAAATTAATATTGTGTTATTTTAATTTTAATAGTCTGTGCTCAGAAATTGTAAAGAGTGTTTTTCTTAATATGAATTGATCTGTATAATAAGATTATTGCCTCATTGTTCCGACCTCAAGCTACTAATCTACCAAAATAACATTGTTAGGGCGCTTTGGAGTAAAGCGGACTTCGATAATCCTGATATAGTGCGTCCTGAAAAGATACATATAAATCGTCATTAACTTCTATTCTAAATCATTGTAGAACTATTTTCAACGTAAAACTATATTCAAAATTGCGTTCCATTATTATTTTTTACCACGACCTCAATTATTTCACAATCCTCATCCAGTAGCCACAAATTTAAAATCTCCACATATAATATCGATCAAAATATTTTTCTTGGAAGCGAACACCTTTAATTTTCATATATTTATTGTTCATTTTGAATGAGTTACATGTTTGCTCCTAATAAATTATTTTAAATTTTTTCATATATTTGACGATCAATTTAAAACACTAATTAATCAATCAATATGGTTGATATTATTAAGTTTGGTCGTGGGTGTAAAACAAAATCGATTTTGCTAGACTCTGCACATTGTAATAACTTAATTGTCAACTCATCTTTCCTCACACTTTTGTTCAAATGCATGATGAAAATGCTAACATGTGTTCACCCAAATTTCATCTCCTACACACCGTGAGTTTTTGGTGTTGGTACTTTGCAAGATATCACCTGCAGCTTTAATCGTTTTTTATTACCGACTGGGGCAACAATTGTACAGAAATTACAAGCTCCATTAAACATTTTAACCAATGAAATCAATGTCTCATTCTCTGACGCTATGATACGGTATCCAGATGTCCTTTTTCTTGTGCCTGGGTAATATACAAGATTGGCTCGTGGTACACTTGACCCTTTACTATTATTTGGGAGGATGATGAAATATTTAACAAATCTGGCTTCAATGCTTCAAGGTCTGTAATTTGGCCTGTTCAGGCTAGATCAAACTCTACTAAAAAAACAGGATTTCAAGATCTCACTACAACAGCAATAGCTTTAACGGAAAGAGCTAGTTTAAGCTTGATTCCGATCAATAAAAAATTCCTTTTCTGCTGCTAAATCTAACCATTTGTTGACATTTTGCATTATGAAAAGAAACAGGTAAAGAATGCATAGAAATAAAAGCCGAGAATTCAGTAACAGCAATCTCAGGTGCAAAATCACAACCGTGTCACAGAGCGGAGCTGGCCATTCAGTCCCATAACCTGAACACCCTCCCCCCAACTTACAATTACAGAAAACGATACGAGTTCACAATAATCAAATCACCTGTCAACCATGTCACTAGAAGATAAACGTATGTCAAAATAAACACCCTTTTGAAGAATGACAACACAATTTATAACAAACATATAACTAAATGAAAATTAATTTTTAAAAATTGAACAGAAGAGGACAGATAAATCCCAATAAAATTGATGACAAAATACATGAAGCTTGGTAACTTCTAACTTAGAAGAAGAAACACATGAAGCTTCATTTGATTAATAATGATTAATACAAATCAAATCTCAAAATTTCCAACAAAAAAAGTACACTACGACCTCTCAAAACTTTCCAGTATTCTAAATCCTCCTTAGGCATGCTGGTAATGGTGCAACTTATACAATAAAACTTTGCCTGAAGCGTTTCCCACAGCCATGAAACCACCACCTGGACTAAAATCAATACAGCGAGGATAATACAGGCTCCTATTAGGAGGTGGCCAGTTGGAAAACACAGTATAGGATGGGATATGTATTAATTTTAAGCTGCTCTTCTTCATGCCAGAACAGATTGCTAATATTTGAGAGTCATGATTAAATCTCATAAAATCCACTCTCGTAGTCAAATTCTCTATGGCCTTGATAGGCTTTTTCTTGCCCCCAAGAAATTCCTCTCTGTTGTAAATATTCACAATTCCACTGTCTGAACCGGTTGCAAAATGAGTCCCACTTGGGGAAGTACATAGTGCTGTGCCGTTTATGCAACCTTCATCTACACCTTTATGCATGCAAGTTCTCGTTCTCAGATCCCAGTGGTAAACATGGCCATCACCGCCACAGCTTAACAACTGCTGTCCATTCTCAGCAAAAGCTAATGAACGGACTGTTCCATTCATCTTTAGTGTACCAACTAATTGCTTTGTTTTCGTTGAAACCAATAATATATAACCTTCATTACCTATAAATGCTATCAATTGAGAATCAGGAGATACTTCAAAATCCTCTATACTCTTCTCCTCCCTACCAACCAGAGGACCTATTTTATCAACTCTAGCTTTAACTAAATCAAAACTATAAAAAAAATTTCTTCTTCCGGATACAATAACCTGAGACCCATCAGGCAAGAAAGACGCTTTTCGAATGGGGCAATCTTCAAGGAAGATGCTCTGAATTTTAGTATTCCGCTTGCCATCAATTTGAAAGAATCTAAGCTTCCGATCCAATCCAGCGGCGAGAAAAAGCTGCCCATTCTGATGGAATTGAACTGAATTTATGGGCCCATTAGAAGGATCCTGTATATTTGCATCCACAAGTCTGGAGTATTCAAGATGTCCGGACAACAATTTTGCACCACTCTTCACAACCAGGTCTTCATTTGTCTTGAGAACGCCATCCAAATCCTCAAAACCTCGGCTCACGATAGCTTCGTTTTCATCATCAGTCGACTCATCATCGGAACCTCTATCCGTTTTAGAATCAACCCGTGCCCATTCTGTTCCTGGGTTGAGCTTAACATGCTGAGCCCTCAATCTTGACACATACTCTGAACCCGAGATCAAATCCTCGCCCTCTTCCTTCCTCAACTTCCTCAATCTGAAAACCTTGGCTATGTTCACAGTGGCATTTTCTTCTTCGTCATCCACCCACACAGGTTTCCTTTGTAAAGCACGTTCATCATCATGTCCACGATCTCCCTCGGACAAGTCAGCATCTTCTTTTTGGTAAACTGAGAGAACAGTATCCGCAGACCGGTCAGTGAAGAACAAACCCGAAACCTTTTCAGCAGCCTTCCCGGGCTCCACTTCTTCGTCTTCCTTTCCAAACTCAACAGGGGAATAGAGAGAACCAAACAAAAAACTCTCAAGTTTCTTCATTTCTTTCACTTCTTCTCCCTCGAATTCTTTCTTCCTCTTCCTCACTTTCAGAGTATCATTATTCTTGACATCATCTTCAACCTCCCTCTTGCTCTTAATAACCTCGTTTTTAGTGCGAACATGTTGGGATATCAAACTCATCTTCCACAACCCAACCTGCAAGGTAAATAAAGTTCAACCAATTTGCCATTTAAGAACTACAACAATCATAAAATTGAATACGAAACAAAAGAGCAGAATCAGCGAGACAGCAAATAAGAAATTCATATGAAACAAAAAACTATTAAAAGTTACGATGGCTAAAATCAAACGCATAAAGGGATACGAGGAAAATTAAATCAACTAAATGAACGCCGACAAAAGAGCGTGAATACCTCGTTAACGGACACTTTTGGAATTGAACGCGACGGTGGTTGCAGAGTGAGCCTCACGACGGAAGCGTTTTTAGGTTTTAGCTCAGAGAAAAAGCTGCAGCAAGGGTTTTAGCAACTGGATTGGGCCTTTCTCTTCTAACGGGCCGTGCCAGTTTTTACTTCATACAGAGTGGGAATGTCTCCTTGCACCCCCACCCCGAAAATACAAAATAACTAAATCGTCCTTAAATACTTTTTAAACTTTGTTGCATAGTGCTGTCAAAATGGGTTGTGATCCGCGGGCCAATTCGAATCACCATGAGTTTGAGCCGGGTTGGGTTTGAAAAAAATATAATTTTTTTTTATGTTAGTTAGTTTTTCACCCAGCTTACTTAAAACTCGGCTCACCGGGTTGAACCTGTGGTTAGTCCCGTCTCACCAACCCATTTTACTTTAATTTAATTATTTATTGTTTTGTGTTTCAACATTATTAGTTAGCATTTTTTTTATTATATTGTAAATGGTGATAAAAAAGAAGATGTTTGAGAAAAATATTATAGATTTATCTATGTTTAAACCCTTTAGTTGATCCTATTTATATGGGTTTTTCCCAGTTTGATTCCGACTTATTAGAATCCCCAATTGAGTCCTTAAAAATGCTAATTTGAGTCAATTGAGGCCCTGCCGTTAAATTTAGTTAACGGGGATTAAGTTTTTGCACAAATGGGAGGGTGATGTGTCAATTTTTGAACACGTGGCATGGTGAGAATTGAAACGTGGAATTTGGCAACTTGTGAAATTATAATAATATGAATTTCTGAAAAACAAATTGTAGAACTGAAACTAAAGTTTTTAGAGAGGCCAAAAACATTTTTTTTCTCAACTTAAAAAAAATCAATTCTAATCTAAATGTTCTCTTCGTCCCCAATTCTTCATCTTCTTCAAACAACAATTTTTGGCTCACGACCAACTACATACACCGCAAGCTTCCATCTTTCAGCAATGAACCTCACTACATCTCTTTTTTCCTTTATCATAAGAGAGAAAATATGGATTTTTTGACCTAGTGTATTTCCCCTGTTCTTGTCAAGAACCAAAACCTTGCATCTCTCCTCAACAGATAAAACCCATTTAGGATCACGTCTCAACATGTCAGAAAGCAATTCAAAAGCAACAGGATTGTCACCAAAATGGAGAGAATCCAGATTTGGAGCAGTTATCTCAAAGGCATCTGCAAGTACCCGTTTACGTTCTAACTTAGCACAGTCATCATACACATCAGTTTTCTTAGTCCAAGAGAAACTTTCTTGCCATTTGCAGCAACAGGTTGAAGCAACACAGACAAATTTTGGATAATGGAAGCTTCGTGTACAACATCGACATTATAATTAACAGAGCTTCTGAAAAGGGATTTAGGGTTCAATAAAACTGAATTTGGGATTAAAAATCTAAGAGGAATTTGGGATTAAAAATCTAAGAGGAATTTGGGATTTAAAGTATTGGGATTCAATTTGGGATTCAATTTGGAAGATGAGCGAAGTCGCAATTTAGGGTTTCTGGTGCGAAGAGATTTGGGGCTTTCTGTGTTTCAGGTTTTGCAGGTTGCGAGGAAGTGTTTCGCGATAAAGGAGATGAAGCAAGGAGTTTCGTTTCGCGGTGATGCTCATGGTGATGCTGTGATTTTGGAGCTTTTTGTGCTATAAGTTTCGAGATTTCACGGTGGCTCTGACGAAACTCGTGATGGCTTCTTCTTACGGTGGCGTGAGGGTTTGCGTTGGTGGAGGGAGACGAGCATCGCTGGCACTACGAAGGAGGTGATGGAGCGTGATGAACTCTAGTGACTATATGAAAAATTGGAAAAAACAATCAAACAGGTTCAAAAGCACATTACTCTGACATCAACATGTCATGTTTCAAAAAAGTACACATCAACCTCCCACCTGTACAAAAACTTAACCTCGTTAACTAAATTTAACGGTAAGGGCTCAATTGACTCAAATTAGCACTTTTAAGGACTCAATTGGGGATTCTAATAAGTCGGAGATCAAACTGGAAAAAACTCACATAAATAGGGACAACTAAAGGGTTTAAACCATTTATCTATTCAAGACGTTAATATTGTAAATGGACAAGTGATATAAAAATTATTAAAGTTAAAAACTTATTTGTTCGTCCTTTTATACATGTTTTTTTTATTACGCTTGGATTGTATGATTTTTTTTTTATTCTTTAGAGTTTAATATCATTTTAGTGTGACGTTTATTTAAATTTGAATTAAAAAAATTGTAATTTCTTATTATATAAAAGACTTATAATTAAATAAGTGAGTAAGGGAATCTGTTTAACCCATCAATCCATAGTGGGTCGGATTGGGTTTAAATTTTTTAACTTTGCTCACTAAATGATCAATCCTTGGTGGACTGGACCAGGTCGAATCAGATTACCTATTTTGACAATTTAAGATAAATTTTCATTTGAAGAAATACCTTTGTATATCACCTATTACAATATAAGAAATACCTTTCTATATCACCTATATAAGGAAAATATACTAACAAATTTGTTTTATTACTTATTTTATTTTGTTGATGAATATTTTAAAGGCTAACTTTTTAAATAGAATTTTGTTGATTCTATCTAAAAGTTAATTATAAACTTAAAAATATTTATTATTTTTTTTTCAGTCTCTAATTTTATTTTTAACAAACACACAACCAACGTCATCAACCTTAAAACTAGTTCTATTTAAAATAAAATAAAATTATCATTAGAAAATAAGTTTTCTAAGACTATATTAAAAGTCAATCTACCTCGTAAAAAATTTATATTTTTCAAGAAAATAATTCAAAAGATTTTTAACATGTTTTTAAAAGAGCATTTTATAATAATTTTAACACTCTTTTAATTAAAGGTTATTTTGTAATAGTAAATCTTATTAAAGGTATTATGAAATTAGCTTTTTAAATATTGGAGAGCGCATTTCAGACTTTGTAATGGTCCAATTTGATTAATATGCATTTCGTTTACACGTTATTATATAAACTCATTTTTTAACCAATGTTTCATACCACATTTTTAATTAAAATTTGTCACCTTCATTGCTATAAGGATAGCTTCTCTTTGATTGAAAAAAAAGAAGAATTTTCTTATTGGATTTTAGCATTTGTCGTATCTTACAATAGGGAAAGAAATAAATCTGTGATATAATGAAAACTAAAATATATAAAGGGAGCGTGTAACTGGTATCAAACGTATTATATTTAACACGTAAATCAAACTTTTTTCTGAAATAATATATATTCCAAGAAAAGTTTATCAAACTAAATTCATTTCTATTTTATTTTCTAAAGTATACGTTTTTATTGTTCATGGTGGTAATTCAATTTTCTATAATCAATTTTGATATTCATTTGTCCATTCCAGTGTGGAAAAGCGAGTCAATCAAAATCTTCAGCCTAAGAATGAATAAATAAATGTCAGAATTCTATTTTCCCGTTATCTAATTCTGACCCTCAAAAGTAAAAAAAGGTCTACTTAATAAATACGATACAGCTAAATTTAGTTGGTAATTTTTTTATGATATATATTATTTCAGAAAAAAAATCACGTAAATCTTATTTATAAAATTGTACATTAATATTTATTATTCTTCACATAAATTTTTTTAAAAGACATTCATGACATCATTTTTATATATCAAAACAGCAATTTTCTTAAAAAAGGTTGGAGTTGTTTTTTTATTCTTAAAGGGGATTAATGAACCTTCCTCCTATTACTTCCCCTGACGTAGTGCTATAATTGCCTCTCTTTCATTATTGATTATTGTCTTTTTCAGCCTCTCACCTTCTCCTTTTCCACGAAATTTCATTTTTAGATAAAAGAAAAAATAGTTTATGTGTGAGTTTGGTCAAGAAGTAGCATTCGTGTTGAGAAATGTGATGCAACTTTTATTTATCTAATAGCAAAATGTTAATATGCTACATTATATTTCATAAAATAAAACAAGCTACCCAAAGGTGGTGTTATTAAAAAAAAAAGTCTCAAAGGGCATAAATTTTTATTGCTTAAAAAATTTTAAATTAAAAACAAGAGATACTAAGTTCACCTTAGTTTCTTGTAATTTTTTTCTATTATTAAATTAATAATAAAAACTATATTTTTTAATTGAATATTTAGCATTTAATCTTATTAATTAGAAAATTTGATATTTATTTTATTTTGCAACTTCTTTGTTTGTCTTCATTTTTTTTATAATTTTCATGTCATCCCCTGCATTTAATCTTCATTTTTTTTTTAATTTATGATAATTTAATTGAAAAGTATAAATTTAGAATAAAAATTATAAAAATATCTAAAATAAAAGGAGTTAAAACTTAATAAATAAAGACTAATTTGATAACCGGAAATTGTATGATCAGCAGGCCTAGCCGTTTGGACTTACACGGTGAGTATGGGTCCTGTGAGTGTGACTTGGTCGATTTGATTTTGATCAGAACAATTTAACTCCAACTAACCTGTTTTTCTACATTGCAAGGTTCGTTAAGGCATAACTACAAGACAGTAATACAAATCCAAAAATCATTAAAAACAACGAATAAAATCATTGTCAAAGTTACATAAATAAGAAAATCAAAGTATCATATGATTAGTATAGCCAAGAAAGGTTTCTAAATGAACTCTTTCACAGAGATGGCTCCTGGCCATGTTGGTCTCCGTGCAACAAACCATCTATTCTGTGTAATGATGTTCTTATTTCTTATGATCAGTTTTGCAAACCCACTTTCATTTCGTCACCAGGGATTTGAGTATAATGATATCAAGATTGAAGGAGATGCTATTTTGTCAGAATCAGAAATCCAACTCACTAAAACCACCAGGTATCAGAGCAATGCTTACAGTGTTGGGAGAGTCACTAGTTTTGAAAGATTGCACCTTTGGGACAACATCACAGGAAAACTGACCGATTTTACTACCCAATTTTCCTTTGTCATTTTCTCAAACGAGACTAGTTTTGGAGATGGCTTGGCTTTTTTCTTAGCAGATCCAGGGCTTCCTCTTTCGAATCAAATACAACAAGGAGGTGGTCTTGGTCTTCTGGATGGTAAACAGTTATTGAATTCAGCTAAGCATCCCTTTGTAGCTGTGGAGTTTGACACATTCCAAAATTTATGGGACCCACCTGGCACTCATGTAGGTATAAATTTCAACTCCATGAAATCTAACAAAACTGTTCCATGGTCCCTTGATATTAGGCAAATGAAAGCTTGTTATTGTGTGATTGAGTACAATGCAACTACTCACATTTTGAATGTTTCTTTCTCTGGAAACAATCTCAATGCCAAGCCAACAAAAAGATATATCTCATGCAATGTTGACCTGAGAGATTACCTACCAGAGTGGGTTATATTTGGTTTCTCAGCTGCTACAGGAATTATGTTTGAGTTGAACACAGTGCTGTCATGGTCATTCCATTCAACTTTACAAAGTAATCAGAATCTGTCAAATAAGATACCTCCAATTGCAGTCTCACCAAGCCCAAATCCTAGTCCTTCACCATTTTCCACTGACACTATTAGCCCTAAACAAGAGGAAAACAAAGGTTTATTGATGGGACTAGAAGTTGGGGTAGGCATAGCTGCAACTTTCCTTATTGTAGGGTTGGTTTGTGTTTTAATGTGGAAGAGGAGGGCTAGAGGAAAAAGAGAAGATTCAATTATTGATCTGAGCATGGATGATGAATTCCAAAAGGGCATTGGACCAAAAAGATTTTTCTATAAAGAATTGGCAAGTGCAACAAGAAACTTTGCAGAGTCACAAAAGATTGGACAAGGTGGTTTTGGGGGTGTGTATAAAGGCTATTTGAAAGAATTGAACACCAACGTTGCTATAAAGAGGATATCAAGAGAATCTAGACAAGGAGCAAAGGAATATGCAAGTGAAGTTAAGATCATCAGCAGACTAAGGCACAGGAATTTAGTGCAATTAATTGGTTGGTGCCACATGAAGAAAGATCTCCTTCTTATATACGAGTTCATGCAAAATGGTAGCTTAGATTCCCACCTATATAGTGGAAAAAGCATCTTGACATGGCAGATGAGGTACAACATTGCCATGGACTTGGCTCTGGCAGTGTTGTACCTTCATGAAGAATGGGAGCAGTGTGTGCTTCATAGGGACATTAAATCCAGCAACATTATGTTGGATTCAAATTTCAATGCTAAGCTTGGGGATTTTGGCTTAGCCAGGCTTGTTGATCATGAGAAAGGATCCCAAACTACAATTCTAGCAGGGACAAGAGGCTACATAGCCCCTGAATACTTCACTACAGGGAAGGCTAGGAAGGAATCTGATATATACAGTCTTGGGATTGTTTTACTGGAGTTAGCCACTGGAAGAAAACCAGTTGATCTCAATGCCATGGAAGGCCAAATAACCATATTTGAGTGGGCTTGGGAGCTCCACCAATTGGGAAAATTACTTGAAGTGGTTGACAAAAAGCTTGGAGGAGCATTTGATGAGGAACAGATGAAACGTTTAGTGATTGTTGGCCTTTGGTGTGCCAATCCAGATCATACATCCAGACCATCAGTAAGACAATTGATTCAAGTGCTTAAGTTTGAAGCTCCTTTGCCAGTTCTCCCACAAAAGTTGTCTGAGCCTTATTATCATTCTCCAACTATGAGTACAATATTTGCTTCAATCTCTTCTCCCCTCTCTGGCTACATGGTAGAACCAAATACAATGTAAGTTGTAACCAATAGAGGAATTTGATGCACATAAAGTTATTGGAATAGTAATGTTTCTTGAGTTTGGTACTGACATCTCTCAATTCTAGTACAGCATAGGATACAGCTATAGAGAGTTAAAGATCTTTTAAACTCTTTGCATTTTGTGCATGCACACTTGTTTTCTTGTGATTACGTAGAATTGTAAATTTGTGTTGCAGAAACATAGAAATGAAATAAATAACTGTGATTACGTACCAGTTACTTGAAGTCTTTTTCTTGTCGTTTTGGAGTGACATCCATAGCCAGATGAAAGAATTTGGATGGAGAAAACATTGGTTTCATAATGAAACTTAAGTTTAATCATATCAGATATTATAATCACTGTGACACCCGAGCACTGACGAGGGCGGAGAGTGATCGCCGGTGCAAGAGGCACGAAGTGCAAGGGGCACTGACAAGGAGCGTCTCCTGGCAGGCTTCCATTGGAAGGGGCACATGGACGAATCGAACATACACCGGAATGAGAGAGATCTAGAGACTGTATAGGTATGAGACTATACAGTTGAATGATAGCTTAAAGGGATTGATTTGGCTACTCATATCATCAAATGCATTTGCTTTTTGGTAGCCTAACTCATAAGAACTCCATGGTTAAGCGTTGTCGGGACGTTACAATCACTCAACTAAAAATTTTAAAATAATCGATTTTAGAATTTTATTTTTAGAAAATGTTTCACTTTCTTATTTCTATTAAGAGATTTATTCGTTTAGATTAATTTAGAACTGAATTAGATGCACTGCTCTGAAAACAGGATGAGATCCACATTTTGTTGGTTTGTTTGAAAGGCAAGTGTTCAAAGTTAACATCATTATCCTCTTCACCAAATGTTCATGTCAATAGATATCAGTCTTGAATTGCTTCAAATCTTTAACGTGTTTTTTTCTCAAACACATTGCTTGCACTGAACCTTAAAAGTTGTTTAACTTGTCACAAAACATATATCTTTAAAAAATGCGAGGCATTTAATAATTGATATTTCTTGATATGGTGGTCATGTGCATATTCCAATTTCCAGGAGCTGTAGATGGAGTTTTTGGGTTTATGAAGTATGTAACATTTTTTAAACATCATTGATAGGATCTAACCTAGAAAGAATTCATATTCTGGTGCATTGCACTGAATCTTTTGTAACTTAACCATTCCTTTGATCACACTGTCCACAAATAAAGTAACACATCTCTATGAATGATCTTTTCTATGGGTATCCTAAATGAGGCATCACAATTGATAAATAAGGAATGGAAAATTAACCACTAATTCTCATAAATTAAAAAATACATTTTCTCATTTTGAATATATATTTTTTAATTTAAATAGTTTTCCTTTTATCTTTTATCTTTATTTTTTTTTCACAGCTTTATATGGTGATTTTTTTAATATAATTTTAACGTGTTTCCTTTAATAATAAATAAATTTGTTCAATTTTTAATTTGAATATTTGAATTTTTTGTTACTCCCATTGACAACTTATTTACTTATTTCATTTTGAAATATTATACTGAGTAAAATATTATAAAAAGATTAAAATTAAAGTTTAAAAATAAAAGGTTAAATACTTCGTATGAATAAAATTGAATGATTTAATTATTATCTCTTTAAAATATCATAAAAGTTATATAATCATTGAATTATAATCAATTTTATAAGAATGAGTTAAAATAAAAGCATTACCTTTTTTATAATAATATAGAATAATAAAACTATGATTATAAAAATTCTGCTAAATCATTATCACGTCATTTAAAATATCACAAAAAAATATATAAGTATAATTTTTCTATAAATGAACTATTCAGTCCTTATATATATATATATATATATATATATATATATATATATATATATATATATATAAAGTTCTTTATTTTTTAATATTTTCAAACTTTAATTTTTAGTTTTCATAATTTGTAAGTTTTAGTTATCATGTACTTTTAAAGAATATAATATAAACGCGTGTCACTTTATAAGAAAAAGACATATGGTCATAAAGAAGATAATATAAATATGGTTTTGTTAAGAACACAAGGATTGTTGATGTATATTTTGAAAATTAGAATGAAAAGTACAACTTATTCTTATTTTTATTAAAGTACCACATTTTTTACCATATTAAATACATTGTCATATTAAATATTTCAAGTAAGATTTTATGTATTTTAATTAATAGAAAAAACTACGAAGATTTATCTTGTCATAAAAAAAGTATTAATTACAAATTGTAGAGCATGCTGATTTACTATCAGATTTCTTTAAAAGAAAATATATTATCAGATGTGGTGCATAAGTATTGATGTCTTATAGAAAATTTGAAGATAAATATTAATTATCCACTTGTTGAGTAGAATAATATAAAGATATTTCTACTTTTTCTTTTTACATATTTTATTTTATAAAAAAGGGAAGTTATGTTATCATATTAAGAATGAATAATTATTAATTATATTAAAGACTAACATCAAACGTGTTTCAACGGTTAAAAAATTTTAGATTATATTAATTTATTTTTAAAATGTGTGAGCTAAAATGTTTTAACATTTTAAATAATAAAGAATTGCAATTTTGTGTTAATATTGACTGATTAATAATATATTTAAAATTACAAACGTTGGTAGTTAATTGTTTGTCTACAGAAAAAAAAACTAAGATAAACAGTAAGAATTCACTTAGTGAGTAACAATTTGATTTTGTTTTACATATATCAATTCATAAAAAAAAACAAAGGAAAGTTATTTTCCCATAAAAAAAAATATAAATTAATATCTTACCAAGTAAATTAATTTATTAACAACATTGATGCATACTTATTCCATCTTTACATAAAAATCTAAATAAAAATCCGATACTCAAATCTAACTAATAATATGTCATATCACTGGTATATATTAGGAGTATTAATTATTAATTATTAGCAACGGTCGAATTATTTATCTGTGTGATTAAAATATATTATTACTTAATTACATGGTTTTGTAACTGTAAAGAGACAGAGATAAGAGCGAAAGAAACGGTGAAAATGAAATTAAAAAAGTGAATTAAGAAATATGGAAAAATGGATGTCTGAAATGGTCACACATCTATTTGTTCGGTTCTCGGTCAGATCCATAATCTGAGATTTTATTGTTCATGTTGTTGTTCCTACATACATAACTACATTACTCAATCTCTCTCTGCGCTTACAAGAGTGATGACACTTCTCTTTCTATCCTTGTAACGCCAAACCAACGCCATCATAATCGATTCTCTTATAAGACTCTCTTTCACCCATTCTTGTAAGCCAATCACACCACCCTCTCGCTCTCGCTCTCGCTCTCGCTCTCGCTGCGATTGGATTGGGTGTGTCTTATTGCATAGTCCCTTTGACGCTAAGATTGGGTGTGGTGTCAAAATCGGTTAGGCTCACCCAACCCAACCCAGACGCAGATGCAGACTCTGGGTTTCTTGTTGGCTCCTGTTCTTGGATTTTACCACAGGTTCCTCCGATTTTTTATCCGCTTCATTCTCCTCATGTTCATGGATATCCCTTCAACCTTCAACTTCCTCACCCAACTCACTGAACTCGGTTGCGGTTTTCTCCTCCTAGGTTACGTTTCGCGCATCTTCAACATCCTCGGTCTCCTTTTGATCTTCCTCTCCTGTCTCCGCTTTCTCCGGTCTCCGATCGGAAAACCGCTCAGAGACGATACTCTCAAGGAGGAAACAGAATATAATAATAGTAATAATAATAACAACAATAGCAGTAGTGGTAGTGGTTCCAGGGAGGAGAATTTGGAGGACGAGGTGTTCGACGTGATGTCGTTGAGGAGGATGGTGAAGTCGGAGCGGCAACGGTTCAATGCGGCGTGTGCGGAGATTGAGAAGGAGAGAGGGGCAGCGGCCTCCGCGGCCGAGGAGGCGATGGCGATGATACTGCGGCTGCAGAGCGAGAAGAGTGCGGTGGAGATTCAGGCGACGCAGTTTCGGAGGATGGTGGAGCAGAAACAGGAGTACGATCTTGAAGTGATTGAGTCGCTACAGTGGACGGTGGAGCAGGTGGAGTCACAGAAGAATCTTCTCGAACGGCAGTTAGGGGTTTTGAGGGAGAGGCTCAGAGACTTCCTCAATGATCACGAGATTCAGCAGCGGCTTCAGGAACAGGAATGGGAACACGAACAGGACCGGGAACGGGAACGGGAACAAGAAAATGAACAGGAACAAGAACTGGAACATGAACAAGAGCATGAACAAGACGCAGCCAGTGATGTCGATCTCGATCTCGATCTTCCCGTTGTTAACGAAGATATTGATCGTGATGAGGATGCCGACAGTGGTAGCGGGTTCTTGAATTTCTCTGTTGAATATAATGATTTTGATGCGGCCTCGTCGCAAAATCACTCTCCCTCACAAACACCCCTGCACTTGTAAGTTCACATGATGCACATGGACATGGTTGTTCAATGAAAACAAAAGTGCCTTTTTTGCCTTTCAAATGTAAATTTTCTTTTATATATTTCTTTGCTGTTTGTTTTATCCACTTGTTTCATTGACAGTGTTGGTGAAATAGCTACACAGGAATATAGGTTCAAAGTTGGCTCAGGTTTGCTGTATTCATTTTGTGCGCGAGAGTGAATTTCATGATGCACATTTTACATTGCACAAGTATCTGTCCCGTGACCGGGTTCTAAATTGGTTTTGTTGCATTCATTCCTTTACCTTCTGGGTTGTTGCTTTTGTATCTGGTTTGTTGGAAAATATTTTTGTCAAAAACCTCACTATAGAAAAACATAGGAGTTGCTAGTTTCTTTGAAATGAGTGCTAGAGTTAGCTATATCTCATGAATGAGGAAGAAAACAACCCAGTCAAGTGGGTCCTGTAGATTCGTTGAATCATATGGGCCAGTGCTAGTGTCAAGTGGTGTTTGTCAGGTAATGTCGCATGCGGATATAGGAACGACTCTTTTGAGAGTGACCTTTCTTCTCTACTTTATCACTAAAAATATTCTACTCAGGCTTGTACTGCTCTCTGCCTAAAGTGTTCTACTTTTTAGTTCTTACGTCTTTAGAGGAGATTATTCATAACCATAAGTTAATTTCTGAGTGTTTTGGATTTAGTTGCATGGAATTTTTTTTATAAACTACTGCAGGAAGTTCATCTCAATTCCAAAACTCCTTTAGGGTCCAAGATGCATGCCTAGCTAACCATGTCTTACAGGCATTTCAATCTTCAGGTATTGAGATTTGAAGAAGATATTAAACATTAATTGTAAGACACAGAAATAAAAGTTGTTGTAGAATGAGTTATAGTTTTTTTGGGGAAAGATATTAGACCCAGAAGAAGCAAACCCAAACTTTCATATTTTACTAGAATTGATAAAATAAAAATATTTCGTAAACCTTTCGTCCTAGTTAACAAGAGACTTGAACATTTCTGAAAAGTTTCAAGGTCAGTCCTGCATTCTTTACGTGAGTTCCGAAATGAAAAAGAAAAAGAACTAATATAAGTTCAATTGAAAAGTTAGTGAAAATGTGAATTTTAAATCATAATAATAAAAAATATATATAATTTTTTAATATATTGTCTAGTGTTGTGATTTTGTATAATTTAATAAAATGCAATCATATTGACGATACAAAACATTTGAAGACATGCCGTTGTTACGTTGTATATCAAGTAACTCGATATTTCTTTTTATATTTATAGTATGCTGTAGAAAGGTTAAAAAACCATAGATTTCTTCTATACAAATAGGTAACAATGTAATTGTAATCGCTCCCTCAAAACAACTTTTGGACCAAGCTCTCGTCTTTTTTATTGATGTATTTTTCTTAAAGCCTTCTTTTAAGTTGAAAAAACACGTTTCTATTAGTTAAAAGAAATATGTCAAATAGAGGGGAAAAAAAGGCTATTGTCAGTAAGGAAAACAGAAGGTGGGGGCATTAATTCTTGATTATGGACTTCAAATCTGGTCTCGTATATAAGCTTAAATGATGAAATTCGTGAAACTGACTCCTTTAATTAAATGTAATAAAAAAGTTAATCCTTGGAACTTAAATAACTAATGAAATGATTAATTAAAAGTCCTTAAATGTAAACAAAGAAGTTACCTAATTCAGTTAAAGTGAAAGTTGATTCTTTCTTTTTAGTTTTTCAAGAATTATAACGTTACAACGACTCATTTCTAATTTATTTAATTCTTAAACTTAACCCAATAGTCTTATTGTGATCCACAAGAGAACTATATGAAATTTTAATCAAATCTTACATTTTTATATAAATTATTATCAAAGACGTTACCATCTATTTTTCATTTTTTTTACCTCCTTCATAATCCATATTAACTTTTATATCAAGTTCATCATTTAAAATTTAAATACTTATCATGCAAAAATTAATTTAAGATATATTAACAAATTTCTGAATTGTAATTTTAGTTCAATCAAATATAATAATTTCATAAGTACCATGAAATTAATTTTCACATCAACATTCACTTTAGTTGAATTGACTACACTATCGTGTTACTATGTGAGCATAGACATTAACCTTAATATATCTTTTCTAATGACAAAACAAAATTTAGTAAAGTTTTTAATATTTAGGGACTTATCTCGATTTCTTCAGGAAGAGATTCTTCGCCCAGAGTTCTTCTGTGTATGGAGATTGTTACTGAAGCCTTTGTTTTTGTATTAAATAAATTGCGAATCTGTCATAAAAATATTAAATTTAATACATCGTATGCCCAAATTCAACAAGTACACCTGAAAGACTTGTTAGCACGTATGATTTTGCACAAAAAATAAAGATGACATTTGCTAAGAAATAGACTAACCAGTGCACAATGTATTGGTATCCATAATCATAATTTTCTTTTCCACTCTTGTATAAAGCTGTGCATTCTGCTATGCTAGATACTCTCATCTCCAGCCTCAATGTGGCTGAACCCGTAGCATTTAATCAACCTTTGTAGTTTCATGGCTTTCCTCATTTGTTCTGTATCAAGCCAATGACCATGTTCGGCATAGATCATATTCAGCAATGTGTAATTACCAGCGTTATTTGGTTCTGATCTTATAAGATGTGGAGCTAGCATTTCTGCTATGTCCAGTCTGCCGTGAAGCTTACAAGCCGATACTAGAGAGCTCCATACTCTTGCACTTGGTTTCATGGGCATTGTTCTCAGTATTTCCAAAGCATCTTCAAGGTTGCCTGACCTTCCAAGAATATCAACTAGACATGCATAATGCTCAATGGTTAACGGAATTTTACAATCTTCATTTACTTGTTTGAATATCTGTTGTCCCTCAGCTACAAGGCCAGCATGATTGCAAGCAGATAAAACTGCAAGCAAGGTGATTGCATCAGGTTTCACACCTCTCTCTTTCATTTCGTAAAAAAAATGTAAAGCTTGTTTACCACATCCATGAATGCCATAGGCATTGATCAAACTACTCCACGTAATAGAATCTCTGTTCCACATTTCTAGGAATATATTACGGGAACCATCCAGACAACCACACTTGGCATACATGTTTATAAGTGCATTCCCCACAGAGATGTTAAAACTAAATCCACATTTAAAGACGTGGCCATGTACTCCACAACCATACTTTAGTGAAGAAATATTTGTGCAGGCAGAGATCACTTCCAACAAGGTTACATAGTTTGGTTCAGTTTCCTCACTTCTCATCTTATTAAAAAGCTCCAATGCTTTGTAGCTATCTCCTCTTCGAGAATAACTCCCAATGATCGAACTCCATAACACCACATCTCTACAACCAGACCCTTCAAAAATTAACTCGGCAAGATGCAGTGATTCTCCACAATTACAATACATATTTATAAGTGCTGATGAGAAAGTTGGACACGATTCAAACCCACGACGAAATGCATAACCGTGAATCTCCCTCCCATGCTTAAAAAAGCCTGGCTCGGCACAAGCTGGTAACAGAGAAATTGATGTCACTCTGTTTGGGCAAACTCCCTCAGCCTGCATTGCTTGAAAGCATGCAAAAGCCTGTTCATAATCTTGGTTAGCAATGCATCCAGATATCATGGCAGTCCATGAAACCTCATTTTTCACCTCCATTCCATCAAACAAACGCAAAGCCATCATATAATCATCACACCGAAAATAAAAATCCACAAAAGCTGTTGACAGAAACACTGACTGTCCTATCCTCTCATCTACAACAACAAGAGCATGAATCTGTCTCCCTATCCTCCTTGAACCAATTTTCCTCCCACACATGGATACCACACTAGCTAGCAACTCAGGCTTAGGAACAAGACCATGAAAGTACACATCTTTCAACAATTCCAAAGCTTCTTCGAAACACCCATTTTGCAGATAACAATTAATCAAGGAGTTCCATGTGATGGGGTCTCTGTGAGAGCTTGTGTCAAACACTTGGCGTGCTGATTCAACATCTGAAAACTTGGCATACATGGTGATGATAGAATTGGACACAACTACTTCAGAGTGAGAGCCTGTCTTGAGAGCCAAGCAATGAAGCTGTGTACTAAAAGCATGACATTGAGCAGAGGAACTTGCCTTGATGACTGAAGGAAGAACAAAGGGAATGGAAGAGTGAGCAGAGAGATGGAGTTGAGTGAAAAGTTGAAGTATGTGATGATGCAGACCCTTTGAAAGGAATGCTTTGATCTGGTTGGAAGGGGAAGAACATGTGGGGGCCACACTGGTGAAAAGGCGTCGGGTTAAGAAGGACATGCAGGGCAGAGGATACTCCAAATTCACTCTGCATGCCCTCTTCATTCAACGCTTCACTCTTCTCTACAAATTGATATCTTTATCATCTTTCTCAAAGTTTCTCAATAGATCAATAACAAAACAATCAAATGATTAAATATTTTTTTTAAAAACTATACTAAATTAATTTTAATGTATGAATTAAATTTTAAGCAATTTTAGATCAATGTAAAAAGTCATAGCTACAATAACATGTAAAAAAAAACTTTCAAATTGAAATGTAAATTTTGAAATAAAGCTATGACTTTAAATTTTATTAAATGATTATAGTTGAAATAAGTTATACTTTAGCATAGTTTTTTTTTTTTCTTTTTTCTAATAGCATATCTCATAATTAAATATCTTTATTTTTTTTTTCGTGTTTTGAGATTATTATATTGTTTACTAAGTTTTTTTTATTATATTTTAAAAAAGACAAAAGAAAGTATCACGATCTAAATTGTAATAGTTAAGGACTACGTTTGTTGCAATGGTCTAATTCTCTACAAATATCAACCAAATTAAGGCTTTATTATTAGGATTCCCTAAATTCTAATGTCCTGTTATTCAAAATAAAGAGTTGTAAATCATCACTTTCATTATTAAATATTTTTAATAAAGTATTTCAAATATAAAGAACATTGGATAATGTTGTTCTGAGTGAGTGTGATGAGCATCTCATTAATTGTGATTAGATGTCATAACTGATTAGATCTCATTAATAAAGTATTTCAAATATAAATTTGTTTTTTTATCACATATCCAATTGAAAACTGTAAAAATTCATAAAAATAAATCCAAAACTCTAATATCAAATTAAAAATATAATTATGATTTCATTCATTTAATTTAATTTTTTTATACAAATCATTTATATTTTAACCAATAAAATATATTCATCTCATTATTGCACTTACTTGCCCATCAGACTCCTTGAATACAATCCCGTTACAGCTGTCAGTCGTATAGTCTTGTATATGTGTGTGTGTATATATATATATATATATACACTCTGCTTCCTTTTATTCCCATAACAAAACATAGTAAGATCGCTCAGTTTCTCTCCACAAGCTAATCTCTGTTTCTCTTCTCACACCCCTTCTTTGAGAAGCTTACCTATACAAATTTTCTCATATCGTGTCAACAGGTTGAACTTGGTATCAAAAGGCATCGATATACAACATTTCGTTGTTTTTCCAAAGATTCCTCATCGGTTCTTGAGTGAAATCAATCGAAAAGCAGGAAAAGTGAATCCAGAATACGTAGCATGGGAACAAGAAGATTAATTACTTAGTCTTGGCTAACCTTTTTGAATTTGTGAGTTCCTTACAATGTTTTGTTTATCTAATGCCCTACAATAATAAACAGGATTTCAGATGTCAAGAATTCCTTTTTCTTGGTTTTTCTCCCTCTCATAAAGTGTCTTTCTCCATGTTGTTCAACTCTAAAGATCTTGTTTTCTTTGTATAGCTCTTAAAGTAATGTTTGGCGTAGAAATTGACAGGGGAATGTTTGGAATAGCACTTCTCTTTCCAAGGCCTCATAGAAAACAAACAAAAAGAATAAAACATATAGGAAATCATGAAACATTTATTCTTCCCGTAGCATTTGATTTGGTGGGTAACAAACAGTTTAAATACCAGTTAAAGAAATGAAACCTTTTATACGTATAATTTTTGTGTATAACTCTTATGATGCCTTGAAAAGTGACTCTTTATTCATTCTTGCTCCTTGGTTTAGACTTGAACTAAATTTGAGTATATCAACCATTGCAGGAGGAGATTTTTGGACCAGTTCTTTTTCTTATGGAGGTGCATTTATTTGCTGATAATTAGCATCCTCTAATTTGGTATTATTTTCTGTCATTATGTGGTCTTGTGGAAGGCTCATCTGCCTTGGATTTTTCGTTTTGGCTCAATATAATATATAGTTTTTCATTTTCTTAACTTCAGAGACCAACAGAGGCCATAGACATTACCAATGATAACAGGTACTTGTTAATAACTACCCCCATTTCATTTTGCATTTAACTTCAATTTATCTCTTACTCTGACTTGTGTGTTTTTAATTCCCATTTTTCGTACATTCTATTAATTTTCTTAAGAAAATGAAGAATAACTGTAGAAAAAGGCAAAAAGAAATAAGATTCATAGCTGAAATTAAAGTTTTCCGTCTCAATTGACTGGTGTCTTCCAACTTTTGCCACTTTTTATTTCTGGTCAACTACTCCCATCAATGAAAGATGAGACATTGAACTTATTATTCACCCTCAACAAGAGAAAACAAGTAAAAAAGAAAATTACAATCACTAGCATGGTCAAAAACTGTATTCTGACAGCAGCTATGCCATGAACTAAGATCTAGAAACCACTTCCACCAAAGTGTTGAAATCTTGTGCTGCTTTACCTTCTGCTCCAGCTGCATCTAGCACTGTTCTTTTCACTTTGACAGCATTTTTCTTCATGAGATTCCCCTCTTCCTCCACCAGAATCAGCCTCAAGCATTTCAGCAACCCATCTTTTGTGAAAACCCCACCTTCCACTCTCACACCAATCTCCCAAACATCCTCAACCATCCTCCCAGTTAACCCATGGTCCCCAAAGAAAGGCCTGCATATCATAGGCACTCCATTCGACATGCTCTCAAACACCGAGTTACAACCGCAGTGAGTCACAAACACTCCCACAGAACCATGTCCCAAAACCTGAGTCTGAGGAGCCCAACTCACAACTTTCCCACGTTCACTTGTCCTCTCAAGAAACCCACTTGGCAGAACACCCTTCAGATGCTCCTTCAGAGACCACAAAAAGGGAAAACCACTTGCTTCCAACGCTTCCGCCACCGCCACAATCTCATGTGGAGGCGGTGTCACCACCGTCCCAAAGCTAACATACGCCACCGACCCACCCTTCTGCTTGTCCAACCATGACAGGCACCCAGTTTCGTCTGTGTCTGATGGAGGCAAGGGCGGCAGAGGCAGTGATAGAGTGAGAAAACCAACGTAAAGATAATACTTAAACTTTGACCTCATGTCGTTAACCAACAAGGGTGGATCTAGTTCCTCAAAAAAATTCACAACCACTGCCTCAGCTTGCGGTAACACACTTCCCAATGATGCCAGTGTCTTCGAAAACAGCGTCTCCTCCTCACCAACACCTTGGATCACATCTTCTGGCAAGTCTTCGACTCGCATCTTAGACAATCCAGGAAGAAAATCCAAAGGGGTGTCTCCTGCTGCAGAGTTACAGGTGTGGCGTATCAAATCAGTGTAAAAATGTGCGGAGAGTGAGCATGACAAAGGAGGCCAAACTGGAACCCATGGAACGTTCAAACGCTGAGCCACAGTGAGAGAAGGTGCGACAAAAGCATCAGAGATTACACAAGTAACTCTCTCTTTTGTGTGAGCCACTGCCGTGTCTATTCCCTTTTGCAAGTTCTGAGGACAAGCCTGAAGAAAAAGGTTGACTCTTTCAACTGGGTGGCCACCTGGAACATGACCCTCTGGAACTCCATCGCTTATACTGTAGAATTTGATGGTGTCTGGGATGTGGGGCTTTGAGATCAGAAGAGGTTTGTTGGAATGTTCAGTGCCTATGAATGAGAATTGCAAGTTGGGAGCAGCATTAGCCAGCTTCAGCACCAGGTTTAACAGAGGAGTAGGGTGGCTTCCAAAGGGGAAAGAAAACACTGCAACATGTTTCTTCTCTTCTGAATTTCCCATGATTTGCTGTTCTTTGATCTGAGAAAAATGAGAGCAATGGAGTTTAGTAGTTCTGTCAACACTTAAATATATATTCTTGATTCCACCAACAATTCCTTCACCGTGGAACTAGAAAGTGGAGGGAGAGTGTCTACGTGTCTACTTGTCCACTTTCCATTCATTCATTTTTTTTCTATTTTTTATGTAGACAGATAGTTATTTGTAAAAAAACGAAAAATAAAATAATAAATTTAGATTAAGAGTTAAAATTTATTAAATTAAATATCAAAATATCATGTAGTTTCATATAAAAATGGTAAAATTAATCAACTGTGATCATCTACCCTGTTTTTTTTTCTTTAGAGTTCCTTCCATGCAAGTTATAGTTGGGAGTTATAAATTCCTTAGCACCACGTGAACAAAATGTCACTTTCTGGTAACAACTTATTTTTTTCTAAGGATTTTTAATAGAAGACAGTGATAATAGAAGCTGAAATGAACTTTTTTTTCTTACTTTAGAATAACTCTATACTTATAAACTCTTTCAAATATAGTAAAGCTACCCCCATGAAGCACCACTACTGTGAAAAGCTCTTAAACTTGAACAAATAATATATGTTAATTGATGTGTGGTATATAAAAGTAATTGAAGAGAATGTAAAGGAATCAGAGTATATGAACAGCTTATAATTAATTTCTGTAATAAAAATATCTCAAAATCTTATGCTTTAAATAAAATTCAAAATTATAAAATAAAATAATATATTTGTGATTCAAATATTCTCTTTAAAATAAAAGTTGGAGAACTATGAAACGTTAACGACCATTTTTAACAATTTTTATAAAAAGTTACGTGTTATTATTTTGTCAGTGAACAAATATAATCTATTTGTGAAAAAGTTATAAAAGAAAGTAGTTAAAAGAACATTTTTCAAAATTGCAGCGGCTCTGCGATGTGTAATAAAGCTCTTGGGTGTGTAATAAATCTGTCTAGTTGTACTAAAGTTAATGCATTTAGTGGTTGTTGCCTTGTTGGGCCTCCAAATTTACTAGAGTCATTCTCTTTGTACTTCAGTGTCTTTATTCTGCACTTTCAAAATATGTTTTAATTTTAAAGTATATCTCTTAGTACAGTCAACAAAAATATTTTGAATTTTTAAAAGACTGGCTAATTTTGAAACTTGAACTTTGCCGCATCTCACCCTCAAACCCTACACTCCCTTCTAAATCACTCCTCCCTCCTCCGCCCTCCCTCCTCTCCCATTGTTCTCTCCGGTCTCCTCTGCCCCTCTTTTCTCCTCCCTCTTGTGCCAAGTTGTTTGCGTTTCTCCTCCGTGCTTGATTTCTCACAAATCTCAGGTGCTTTCTGGCGTCCAGGTTAGTATCTTGATAAAATGTAGGTATTTACTGTCATACAAATATATGCATGTGCTTTTTGAGTTCGTTGGGTGTTGGTGTTGGTCGCCGGAGAGCAGGTACTTAAACGCCAGTGGTCGCAGACTTCCGCAGTTGGAAGTGCGGAAAATAGGAAAACCGCATATCGATATGCGGAGGGTTTCCCAGGCGGCTCACACTAACCGCCGCACATCCATGTGCGTTAGTTGTCGCTGCATTTCGAATAGCGTTTAGGTTTGATTTCTAGGTTTTTTAATTTTTTTTTATTAGGTTAGTATATATTTATTTTATTAGGTTAATTTTTTATTAGGTTAGTATATATTCATTTTATTAGGTTTATTTTTTATTAGGTTAGTATAATAAATTTAATTTTTTTTTGTTAGTTGATAAATAAAATGTTTTCTTAATATATTTTTATTTATTTTATTTCTTTGTTAAATTTTGTTGAATTTGTTATTTTTTAACATATTATTATTTTCGTAATATATTATTTATTATGTATTTAATTTTATTTAATTTTTTATGAAATTGAAATAATTATTAAATTTTTTATTGAATTAAATAATAATTATCATATGTAAATTTTGTTAAATATTATTTTGGATTTATTTATAATTATTTAATTATTATATATGTAATTTTTTGAAATTCTTAGCATAAAACATGATGAAAGAAAAAACGTGCACATATAATAAACGCACTTCAAAAACATATAAAACGCACTTCGAAGTGCGACCACTAGGAAACGCACTTCGAAGTGCGGTTAGGAAACATTAATTGATTAATTTGACTTTTTATTAAATGAAGGGTAAAGAAGTAAAATTGGGGGTGCAGGATGAAGGCAGTGAGATGTAGGAAGAATCACTCAATTTACTATTGGATGTTCCCCTTTTAAGATAATTTGTTTAAAAAATTGTGATGTATCTAAAATAACATCAGGAAAACAATTTCTGTAAAATATTAATAAATAATAAATAAACCTTATCTGAAAAACAATTTATATGTAAGTTAGTTAATAAAAATACCTTATAATTTCTCTAAAAGTTAGTTATTAATTTTTTAGTTAAATATGTTTTTGTTCCTTAATTTTTCATGAAAATTAGAATTAGTCTCTCCTCAAAATTTTGGACTAATTTAGTCCTTCATATTTATAACAACGTAAATTTAGTCATTTTAATCAAATTTTGTTAAGTTTATTTGACGTTTTAAATGTGTTTCTCAATTGATATGGAAGAAAAAATGTGTCAAACAATATAAATAACTTAAATACTATCATGAAATATGCTTGAAACTTCGATTAAACTTAACAAAACATTGTTAAAAGAACTAAATTCACATATTTTTAAAGTTGAGATACTAAATTGGATCAAAGTTTCAAAGAGGAACTAGTTCCAATTTTCATTGAAAGTTAACGAATCAAAAACGTATTTAACCCTTAATCACTTATATAAGTTTAGCAAAGAAAATTACCTCGTCACTTTCGATTATTAATTAGTTAATAGAGTAAATTGCTTCTTCTAACAGGAATGTGTTGTTTTAACATTTGTACAACAATGTTGTTTAACATTGAAAAAAAAAACTAAATTATATAATTTAAAATAAAATATTTAAATTCTAACCTTTTTTTTTATAAATTGTACAATGACGAGGTTTCCTCTAGTGAAATAAAAGCATGACATGGTCCACTTACCGACGTGGTAGGTTTGATGTAAGGGGCTTTCTCCTGGAATATCAAATTAATTTTCCTGTATCTCTCTCATCTTAAATAGGTCCTTTTAAATAAATAAATAAATATATATATATATATATTAAATTAATTAGTAAATAAGTAGGTAAGCAATAATTGTTTTGTACTAAATGTAATAATTGTAGAATATGTTATATTTACTGATGTTGACACTCAAATAATTTTCAGAAAGAATTTCTACGACATTTTTCTTCTTCTTCAAATTTAACTTTTTCTTTTCTTTCAACAACTTTTGTGTATTTTTCTTCTTTTATTTTAGCTTATCTTCATTAGTTTGAAATAAAGATGTACGTATTGTTCTTCTTTACTTATATATATATATATATATATATATATATATATATATATATATATATATATATATATATATAACTTTTTTTTTATAAGTATGTAAAAGTATTTACTAAATTTTGAAAGTAGTAGAAAACATTTAGTAATAATCTAATTTCAAAACTTGATTGAAAAAAATATCATTTAGAAATGCATTAAATCTTGAAATCCAGTGCAAAAATTCATTAAATTTTAAAATTTGATTAAGGATTAATTGTATTTTGAAATATAATTTATGAACTCATTATAATGAAGATTTTATCCTATTTCAAAATTTGGTTAAGGATATTATTAAATTTTAAGATTTGATTAAGTATTCTCACTGACTTTGAAATTTGGTTAAATATCTTTTCATGTTTTGAAAATATGTATTGCTTTTTTTTTTGTTTTTCTTTATTTATTTTTCATATTTTGTTTATTGTGTTTTTTGTAATTTATTATATTTTTTTTTGCTTTATTTTGTTTTAAGAATGTACTGATCTCATTTTTGTTATTATTGTTGAATAGGTATTATATGTTGTAGGTTATTAAAGTATTCACGTATAAAAATGGAAGATTTTCTTTTAAATTTCATGGAATCATATAAGTAAATTCTAGTTTCATTTTAGTTTTTTCTTTTAAAATAAATGAAATGTTTGAGGAAAATTATACAACTTATCTTGTTTTTCTCACATATTATGATCTTGCTTTACTGCTGTCATTATAAGATTTGATAAAGTTAATGGTTAACCTATAAAAAAGACATATGTATTGTTAGAATGTGAAAGTGGTGAAAAGTACAAAAAATACAAATTTGATTTCAACCTAATATATCCAACACTAAATAATGTGATTGCGTTTTTTAAATTAACGTTCTTCTTATCAACTATCATTAAGAGATTAAAGGAATAAATTATAATAAGTGATGTGTTAAAACACGATAAATACATTCATTGGAGTGGTTGTGTAGATAAATCTAAAATGATAAATGGCCTTTTTGGACATATCCTAATGCAATAAAATTGTTGTGTGCATTTAATATTTTTTTAATAGATAACACCTACAAAACCAACAAATATAAGTTGTCATCACTTGAGATAGTTGGGATCCAATAAACAAGATTAACTTTCTCGATTGCATTTGTATTTTATAAGTGAACAAAAAATAATTTCACATAATCTCTATAAAGGCTAAAACGATTGATTATAACATTTAAGGGTGATCTACAAGTCATTGTTGAATGTCACTTTCATTGTATTTTCTTAATGTTATCATCTCCTATGACATTTTCACATTCAAAAAATATGTGTACGACAAGTGCACAATGTTAGTCAATTATGTTGAGACATGAGATGTTGTCATTGAAGCATGGAAAAATATCATGGATTGTGAACATGAGTCAACCTTGAGTTATTGTGTTAATCTCCTTCGTCATATTTGTAATTCATAACCTTTTCAATATGTTAATGACTATTGGATAATTCCATATAAAAAATACTTTGTAAAAACATGGATCGAGTAATACATTTAAAAAACACAACATTAAACAATTATGTTTACATATTATTTTATTTAGTTTTTTTTAAGATGTTTTATGATATTGTTCTTGTCATTTCTACAATAAAAAATTTAAACAAAAATTAAAAACAAATACCCCTAAATACTAACTAAAATAAAAGAGAATATATAAACAAAACAACAACACACAAAATAATATATATATATATATATATATATATATATATATATATATATATATATATATATGGTTTAATTCGTATTTTGGTCCCTCTTTTCGTAGGGTATGTTCAAATTGGTCCTACTTTTTTTCAAAAGTTCACTAAGATCCCACTTTTCGCAAAAACGGTGCAAGTTAGTCCTTTTTGGTTACGGCGTTAAAAAACTAACGGCACAGCTGCCCAGCTGGCAGAAAACTGATGAGCTGTACATTTTTTGTTGACGTGGCACTCTACATGGCAATCTTCAACCTCTGCCCCAACTCTCTTCCTCCCATATGCCCATGGCGTTCCTTCTCATCACCACCTTCTCCTTCTCCTCCTTCTCTTCCTCCTTCTTCCACCCTTTCAATTCCACCTTCCTTTTTTTCCCAATCTCTCTCTGCCTTCTCAATTCTAACCCTAACCTCACCTCTTTCGAAATCTCCAAACTTCAAAAACCGCAAAATATAGTCTGAGAGAACCATCACCCCTGTTCAAACCCATCAATTATTTTCCACTGGGTCACGCTTTCACTCCCAAATTTCCGATTTTTCTATCTGTTTATCGCCTTATTCGCCTGTGGAAAATTGTCACCAAAGGCGTTGAAAATATCAGCAGCTGCCATAATTGCGGTTTTGCAAAGGGCACTACGAGGGTTCTTCATTGTCTTCGTCACCACCAACACAATATTTCCCCTGCCCACGACATCATCTCATTAATTCCTCGAAAATCAATTGCCCCAACAGTCAAAGCTCAAAACTTAAAAAAAAACATATAAATTTAAACAAAGAAAAGAGCATAAAATATCCCTTACAAAATAGGGAATAGAAAGGATGAGTGGAACACCGCAAATCGCCTAGCATTGTTCAGAGACTCACAAACTTTGGTCCAATTTTTCGAATTCAAATCTTCAATCAAACTCTGCATTTCCAAACATTTTTATGTTTCAGATAAAATAATCCGAATAGATTGAATTCCAAATCTTTAATCGCACAGCGGGGGAAAGAAGAACACACGCAAACCTGAATCTGAACTTCGGGATCGGACAAGGGTTTAAGGTTGTCCGAGGAGACATAGTCAACAGTGGTATCCCCTGATGAGGGCAAGGGAACTTGGTTTTCGCCATTGACGACAGCAGCACGATCTTGCTGCTTTTGGGTTGCAACAGCGATCTTGGGTTGCTTTTTGGGTCTCTCTGGTGTTGTTGTTGGGAGAGCGTTGTCGATGGGTCTGAGAGCCATTGTTAGTGTTGCAGAACAAGAGAGATGATCGAGAAATGAGAGTGAATGAGTGAGTGAAAGATTTGATAGATTCCAAGAAAATAAACAGATAGAAAAATCAGAAATTTGGGAGTGAAAGCGTGACCCAGTGGAAAATAATTGATGGGTTTGAACAGGGGTGATGGTTCTCTCAGACTATATTTTGCGGTTTTTGAAGTTTGGAGATTTCGAAAGAGGTGAGGTTAGGGTTAGAATTGAGAAGGCAGAGAGAGATTGGGAAAAAAAGGAAGGTGGAATTGAAAGGGTGGAAGAAGGAGGAAGAGAAGGAGGAGAAGGAGAAGGTGGTGATGAGAAGGAACGCCATGGGCATATGGGAGGAAGAGAGTTGGGGCAGAGGTTGAAGATTACCATGTAGAGTGCCACGTCAACAAAAAATGTACAGCTCATCAGTTTTCTGCCAGCTGGGCAGCTGTGCCGTTAGTTTTTTAACGCCGTAACCAAAAAGGACTAAATTGCACCGTTTTTGCGAAAAGTGGGATCTTAGTGAACTTTTGAAAAAAAGTAGGACCAATTTGAACATACCCTACGAAAAGAGGGACCAAAATACGAATTAAACCTATATATATATATATAACACTAACAAAACCATAAGCTATTAAAAAAAAAGTACACACCTTTCTTAATTAAAAAACTTTTTAATCGAAATTTGATTCTTTTCTTAACCAGATTTTAATTATCTTACTTTTTTTTAACTGTATTTTCAAATCTGATACTTTCTCCTTAGAACATTCCTTACACCGAATTTCAAAATCTCATACCCTATTTAAGTGAATTTCAAAATTTAATTCTTTGTCTAATACGATTTCAAAATGCAGTACCTAAATTTGATTTTTGTTCCCCGATTAGCTACGAATTTTGACATCCAATTCAAATATCACATAAATTTTTTATCAAAATATTATCCCGAAATAAATAATAAAAAGATTAAATAAAAATGAACTTAATTGGTTACTTACAGTGAACTTGCCTTGGAAAGGAAAATGAAAGAGAATGTTAGAATGGGGGTGAAGTAGGGAAAAATTAGAAATTCAGAAAGAAAACTCCTTTATGCAATTATTTACCTGGGCCTAGCTCTTCAGTTCATGGTCCGGTATGCACTTAATTTATCAATCTTTGAAAACTACTTCCATTTTAATGTTTGGGAATTAGTTACATTTTTTATTTTGATTTTTATTTTAGAACTCAAAATTTATATTTTTTTAAAATAATTTCATAAATATTGTTTTGATATTTTTCTGTTAATAATATTTTCTATTAATCAAAAGTAAATTCGACAATTTAAAAATATTTTAAAGTGTTTTTTTCAAGCATTCTAATTTTAAAATAATTCATTTTTATTGTTAAAAATGATGTTAATACAAATTTATTGAATTAAATAACACACGTTTAATTTGAAAATTATAATTTTAATAAAGTTTTAAATTTATATTTTACTTATTGCTTTCTTATTCTCGAAATCTCCTTATATAATAAGGAATTGATAGTCTTATGATACTGATGATAAGCACGAGGCTTCCCAAAGTATATTATATTGTCAATGGTAATGTTTTTTAATTTGATGGTATTGTTCAACTGTTCAATATGATCCGAAATGACATGATATCTTGTAATTTTTTGTTTTATAAAAATTTATGTATTTTTAAAAGTACGGTAGCTTATTTACTTGTGATTTTTCATACGTTATGATAGTGAGTTACATGAAAGCAGATAATCATATAGGTGAAAATATTCAAATAGGAGAGATTGAAACTTATTGAATATATATATATATATATATATATATATATATATATATATAGGCTTATAATTTTTTAAAATTATAGCCACAACTAATACCTTAGGCTAAATAAAAAAATGTAAAATACAATTATATCAAGGATTTAGTCTTTGTTAGGTGAAGCTGATAGAAACTGAGTGACTTGAAGTGAAATAAAAGTCATTGTTATTGATATTTTCTTCCGACGACTCAAGTCTATTCTTCGTCTTGGTCAATTTTCATATATACAAATGTAGTTGGTTGGACAAAAGATAAAGACAACTTAAGTTATTATATATTTTTTAACTCCATTCGTATTTTTCTATAATGTTATCAAGATTTGGTCGTGAAAACAAATTTGGATTATATTAAGGAATAGTATACACTTCATCATTCACTTGTCTTCAACTTTAATTATTCTATTAATATTTTAAACTTTATGGAATATATAGTGTTGAATCTGGGCTTATTTTGGGCTGAATGGCCCAACTCGAGTATTGACATAGTTGAAGTTACATTACGTCAATCGATTTAAGTTTAATGCTTCGAAGAATTCTTACGAAAATGTTGACAAATGTCTATATCAATTGAGAATTTAATTAACCAAAATGATTATGTGTGATTATACGTATACCATTCAAAAACGATAGTTACATCACCTAGCAACATCATCAAGCATAATTAAAATTCGCAAATGTTAAACTTTGTATATTGTATAAATTAAAGCATAATAAAATTCATGAATGTCATTGTAATGCATTTAAATATGATTTTTTTCCCAAATGTATAATAATGTTTTGCATATGAAATATGGCCTATCTTTCATATTTCACCGAGAAATTATTTAATATAGTTATGATGTGATGGTTTATGATTGACTGGTGAACATCAAATTTATTAATAGATAAATACTGGATGTTATAAGAAATATAATCAAACCTTTTATGAATGAATAAAATTTAAAATCACGTGCTAAGAAGTTATAATCAGCATCAAAATGGTGTTATAATAATAACCATGCTTTATATTAATTTGAATTAATATTTAAAACTAACACTTTGATATTTTATGGGTAAAATGGAATTAATATGATTTTTGGAATGTAATTTAACAATCAATATCAAATGGGACGGAATTCATCACCATAACTTTTGCACTAAAAGTGTTATTTAGAAAAATTAATTGGTCCCAGAATGTGTTATAATAATAATAATAATAATATAATAGCTGTAAGTCCAACAATCATAATGTCTAACTATATTTTGTCAATTTGTCACTTTTTAACTGATTTTCTAAATACCTTAATTACTGCCTTTTTTTTTGGTACACAAGAAAAATAAAGTTGATTCATATTGACAAAGTTAAGTATGTTCATTTATTTTACTGATATCTTGGTAATTTTCAAAAGATATAGTTCTCATAAAATAAATAAAAAAACATATAATTGCGATAACATAAGAAAAAGTATGTAAAATGTGTTTAGATTTAATAAATAGTATGTTTTTTTTTGGGTTAAATATGTTTTTAGTTCCTAAACTATTCGTCTGGTTGAAAACTAAACACTGTTTAAAAATTTGGTCCTCATTTAACAACAAATGAGGGACAAAAACCAGAAACGGCCAATAATTTAGGAACTAAAAACATATTTAACTCTTTTTTTTAATAAATGAAAGTAAAATTAGTTTTATCTTAGACCGTCATCTGCTAATGTAATGCTCATGATAAAATTAACAATATGTGACACATTATGTTAGATTTAATGAAAAAAAAAATTAAGAACGAATATAAAAAGAAAAAAAAAACATTTATATTTTACTTGAAGAAAAAGTTGATGAGACCAAGAATCCATTATCACAAGACAGAGAGACAGAATGGAAAAGTCAAATTAAACAATGACATTGTTCCCTTCACACTATTTTCTTTTCCTTATATTAAAATTTCCTTACTCTCATTTTCCATAATGTTTTAGTGTGTAAAAGAAATAAAAAGAAGACGAATATGGGCCACTGAAAACAGAGAGAAGAGAATATTATTAATGGAATTTTGTTACCCACACACTTTATTAACACCCTCTTCACGTCAAACATGTGATAACAAAAGCCACGCAAAAACACCTTTTGGAAGCTTCAAAAAAACGCGCACCCAAACAGTTACTTGCATTTCCACGCGTAAATGGCAAAATTATTAATATATACGTAAATAATAATTGATAATCATAAATTATTATTATTATAAATAATGATATAATGAATATTTTTAATATTCACTTATAAACAATATATAAACATTATATTATTTATATTCGTGATTATTCATTATTCAAACAAGAAGTTAAAATTAAATTTTAATTTTAATTTAATTCAATTTATAATTATATTTATATTTTTTTGAAAAATTTATAAAATATTGTTTTTGATATTCATATATATATTTAGAAATATCTACAAATTTCAAAATATTAATAAGTATTTTTCAAATAAATATTTGATAAATAACAGATAATACAAATTAAATTACAAATAAATACTATTTATGTATGACCCAAGTCACTGTGAATAACCTACCTCACACGCATAGCCACCCTGTCTCACTAATTTACGACCACTCTATTTAAACTTAGGAAAAACGGTCACGTACTAGGATATACAAACTGTTCCTTTACTCTTCCAGATTTCATATACATTCACAAAAACTTTGTTTAAGAGTTAACAACTGATAATAATACTAATTTGCTTTTAAAAATAATGAACTGAGTTAATAAAAAAATAGTAAAATAAAATTGAAGAATAATTTTTAAGACAAAAAAAAAAACTAAAAGGTTAGGTATTGTGTTATGAATTGGAATTAACTGTAATGATAGTTGAGAGTTGCAAAAGATAGAAATTATTTGTTTACAACGAAAAAGGAGAAGATAAAACATGTATGATGTCATAATTAGAAGATAAAAGGTAGGAGTGACGTGTAAAGGGCATTTTGGTAATAAAAGGTGAGAAGGTGGACAATTTGGGGAGGAGAAGCCTTTAAAAAGGAGGCCAGAGTGGGAAAGGTAGTTGTGTCTGTCTGTCCATCATCGGAAGCTAACGAGAAGAACACCAAATAGTTTCTCTCTGAGATGGGTGAGATCGGAGAGAAGAGGTATGCGCTGCTGATGTGCGGTGAGGATTCGGAGTACTTGTTGAAGATGCACGGCGGCTGTTACGGGATCTTCGGGAGAGTGTTGGCGGAGGAGGGAGAGAGGTGGGACCTCTACAAGGTGGTGCAGGGACACTTTCCGGCCAACCACCATCTCTCTCTCTACGACGGATTTGTCATCACCGGAAGTTGCTACGATGCCCATTCCAACGACCCTTGGATTCTTGAACTTCTCCAACTCGTTAACAAATTGGACTCTATGCACAAGAAAATCCTTGGCATTTGCTTTGGTCACCAGGTTCCTACTTGTCACCATCGATTCATCACCTACTTTCGATTTCATTTTCCATATATATCCGTATTGATCAATTACTTCCCTCCCATGTTTCTGCTTTTTAATTACTTTCTCTCTCATATCTCTATAATCAATTATTGTTTTCATTTTAAAATCTCCTGAAAACTGCCCTTCAATATTCTAATATGGATAAGTCTCATTCGTGTATAGTTTTTTGTTTCATTATATGCTTGTGGTAAACCTGTCAAATTACCTAAATGCCCATTGCAATGTTATGAATGTTAATCTCTTTTCATTATCATCTTTAGTTAAATGTTAAACAGTTCAAAATTAAAGATTGAATCCATCTGGTTAGGAACCATAAAATTTGAGTCATTATGTAAAGGAGTAAAAGTTATCTTACTTTCAATCTCTTTTCTTTTTTCTTTCAGTGTATTAATTAGCTCAAGTATAGTTTGGTTCAAATTTGAGAAGAGGGTGAATATCTTTTCCATTCGATTTACTTCTGCAGTGATGAAATTCTTTTAGCCTTCTAAAAATAAACAAATAAGCTGAGTTAGAGATTTTAGTACGAGGAAAAAAAAGTTTGGATACATATTTCGAAATTGACCGTGTGGTTCAGTTCCTCGGAAAACAAGTTGTGGACACTATATTTATGTTCTCGTACTCTGTTCCAGAGATGTTGCAAGGGTTGTTGGTTCTGTCCACAATGATCTTTTTAACTTACGAGATTAAATTTGAAACGTCTTATATTTTGAGTGCTCTAACCAATACTGCACAGGTCTATTGTCTCTGTCTTCTCCACGTCACGTTTCCCATGTAGAATTCTGTGAGTGCACCACTCGAATATTGTGTGGAAATACACTGTATGTTAATGATATTCTTCTTTTTGGAATTTTTGTGTGGAATTTTGTGCCAAGATAATATTCTCTTTTTGCATGCTCCTAATCTGTCTATTTTGGCCAACAAAAAAAATAAAATTGTGGTGAGCCTGCGTTCTGATAAAAGGCAAAATAAAAGCCAACAAGGATGTAATTTCGTTTTCAAAATCTCTTTAAGAGTCATTTGATTGATTCTTTTTTTTTAATGGTTGCCGATAGGACACAGATCCTTTTTCTTTTTCATTATTTGATGACTTCTCGTGGCTGATTATTTATGTGTTGTTTTCAACTTTTTTTTATTGTCAATTGCGTGTTCATGGACACATAGTATTTATCATTACAAATATATCTTAAATAATAATCACAATCAACATTTTCTGTAGTAATATTACCTGAAACTTTCTTATTATAAATATTTTACGGGTAGATTTAGAAAAACAAACAAAAAACGTTTTAATTCTGAAATCTCTTGTTTCCTTGCTATACGCTAGACTTGTAAAGTATGAAAGATATTTATTACACGACAGAAAACATATGAACAGATGTGTCGGAAATTTGAGTGTTGAAATGTATGTAACAGATAATCGGGCGTGCATTGGGAGGGAAGGTGGGTCGATCTCCGAAGGGTTGGGACATTGGTGTGAAATCTATAAACGTGTCATCATCTCTGCCATTGTCTTTCTCATCTCTCAAACTCCCATCACAACTTTCCATATACAAATGCCACAGGGATGAGGTTAGTGTGTAATTTCTCAACTTAATCATAATAAAAATAATACCAAAACGATATTTTAATAAATATAAATCTTTTACATTCATTTAATATTTTTTTTATTATTCATTTCTTTTTTAAAAAACACAAAATTATCATTATACTATATCAAACTATTTTATCATTGTACCATGTCTCAAAATGAATATAAAAATGTCTCACCACTCATTTATGTAAGGGTTAAATATGTTTTTAGTCCCTAAATTATTGGTCGTTTTTGGTTTTCGTCGAAATTTTGGTTTTAGTCCTCATCTGTTACTAAATGAGGACCAAATTTTGAAACAGTGTTTAGTTTTCGAGGACTAAAGCGAACGTTTCGAAAAGAATGAGACCAAATTGTACCTTACTTTGAAAGAGGGACGGACGAAAACCAGAAACGGCCAATAGTTTAGAGACTAAAAACATATTTAACCCTTATGTAATAATACCTTTCAACATATTTTTTTTCGGATTATAATATTAAAGTGACTATGTTGAAGTGTAGATTCTAGAGCTGCCTCCTAAAGCAGAGGTGATAGCTTGGTCAGAAATGTGTGCAATTGAGATGTTCAGCTATGGAGATCACATCTTTGGCATCCAAGGCCACCCAGAATTCACCCATGACATCCTCTTACACTTTATAGATCGTATTATTACCCGAAATTTGGTTCAGGTATTCAATCTTCATTTTCTTGTCTTCCACTGTTTCTTTTACTGTTTCTTCTGATTTTTGAATACAACCTAATATGGTTGTTTGGAATATTAGGAAGCTTTTGCTTTGGATGCAAAGGATAAGGCGGCATTACAAGAGCCCGACAAGGAGATTTTGAAAACATTATGCGTCAATTTTCTAAAGGGTCGATTTTGACTGCCATCACTTACTACTACCATTCCATAAGATATATGACATGAAAAAGTAAAAAAAACAAAAAACAAAAAACAAAAAAGAGTACTGTAAAATAGTATTATCGTGGTAATATTTGAGATATTATTATTAATGTGTAAGAGGGTTTTACTGATTAAAGAAACAAGACTTTGTAGGATGATGCTGTCTAATATTAATTAGGCATGCTATTGCTAAGTTGGCATCCATTATCAAGAATGTCCACAATAATCATCCCTTTTAGTTATTTTTTTCTTCTTAATACTTCAAATTTATTAGTATTTAACTTCAACATTATCAACAAATGATGCGAAGTCCACCCATGCTGATTAAGCCCTTTTTTTTTGGTGGACTGTATAGCATCTTATTCTCTTTTTAGTTGAGAATAATCTCCTTTCAAATATGAGAATCCAGATCTTATCAATAAAATTGTACAATAAGCGATTCCTGTCATAAATCTACTTTAATATTGAAGTAAATTATAGTAAAAAAAAGTATGCAACCTATTTAATAATTGCTGTCATGCGTAAATCTAAAATCTTTATTCGACACCTTATTTAATTTATAGTTTTGATACAAAAGATTGTAAGAAATAAAGGTATCTTTGATAAATTAGCGATGCATAATATGTTTGAGAGTTCATTCCCATAGCTTCACCTTCAGTAATATTCTCTTACAAAATAAATATGCATCTGCTCTGCATAGAACACAGTACGTGAAAATTGCTATAGCTTAACAGATTTGTGAGCGATCTTACATCATATATGGAGAGAATAATTTGTATGTTCCACTTCAACTACTGATATTACAATACAGAGTTACGATAAGATTTTGGGCATGTTCGAGTCTTTTTTTCACCTTTTAGTTTTAAATTATTTTATAAAACAAGTTCATACAATTCTTGAATCGATTTCTCATCGTGATCCCGATCCTATATGTTTATTTCTTTATTGTTTAGTTATTGATAAATAATTGACAATATTTAATAATTACTTTGTAAATTATTTTATTAATTCAATTGAATTATTTTTAATGTTTTGATGTTGAAATCAATTTTATTGGATTTAATAAAATTTATTTCAACTTTTATAATTTGATGATGATAAAGTGTATGTGAAATTAGATTGCACTAAAATTTATATGTTATACAGCATTGAAAATTAAGATGCACATTGCCAATAACATGAAAAACCTTAATAAACAGAATCCTAAAATGAATTAATGATAATATATACGATGGAATTAACTCGTGTAATTGCCAAAAACATCCTTTATATGTTATACAGCATACAGTAACACTTATTTTCAAAAATAAAATAAATTTGATAACAACAACACTCAAATCTATTTGCACACATAACTATAGCACTTTTTACGGTAGCAACAATTCTTACAAAACACTCAGGAAATCAAACATTTTGCATGCGTACACACACCAAAAAAGTAGGTACAGACTTTCTAATTAATCCATTCAATTTAAATTTATTAAAAACATTATTTTTGTATATTTTAAAACTTTAATTAGATTTTACTCTATATTATTCAAAAGAAAAACATCTTAAAAAAATTGATTTATAAAGTCAATTTCTTACTATGTAAAATAAATAGAAAAAATATAAGTCATATTTTTATAACAATTTAAAAGAAAAATTATTCAATATCAGATTTACATGATGCAAAAATAAGTATTTTTTAATTTCAATATTTTTTTGAAATTAAGATGAACATTGCCAATAACATGAAATTTTCAAATTGAAAATATATGGTAACAGGTATTCGAAATTTTAAATCATAAAAAAATTGTAAAAATATAGTAATACAATTTGAATTTCAAATTCAAAATAAAATAAAAAAATGAAAGTCATCTTAACGAACATTTATAATGATTCTAAACAATATATAATTCTTATAATTTCACCATAGTTAATTTTTATAGTACATAATTAACTAAATTTAAAGTAGTTAATAGCAAAACGATAAAATGAGATATCCTAATAAGACTAAAATTAATAATAAATTATATAAAAAAAAGACAGTCATACAACAATTATAAAAAAAAGAATCCTCTTCATTGATAGGTATAATAAATAATATTGCAATATCAGTCACCACCCTACATAATAACTAAAATTGATAACTCCATATTGCTTGCATATTCATATAACGATGACCTCCTATTACTTCAAAATAGCAATTCACCCAATCTTTTTTGAAAAACCACAACTGGAATTACATAACTGTCGATTAATAACAAAAACATCTGATCTGACTAAACAAAAAAGACAAGGTCATATACACGAATGTATAGAAAGCCGATTCTCAAAAATGTGAAAGATCACCTGCTCCTATTATTCTTTCTCTGGAGCCTTGTAAAAAATGCCAATGCTATATGAGAAGAAAAAGTGAACTTATGAAAGAAAGCAATGGCCAATATACAAGACCATTTTAGTTAGATAGAGTAATTTCATGAAGTCCAGCTCCGGGAGGCAGAGTTCTATATCCCGAAAGTTGCAGCGTAATCAAATGAATAAAATGCCTTGAGTTAACTCTTCCACCGACCAGTGAGCACATTCACGTATAGCTCATGCATCAACCGTGGGATAAAAGCTTGACGTGAATAGCCTTCCACTTCCATTAGAATCTGATATAGCACCGTGCATCGGTGATTGAAGTTCCCCAGAATGTGAAGACCTTTTCGACTTGGAGTGCTTTGGAGAAGCTCCATAATAGTCTCCAGAACTGCTGGTTGAGTACATAGATGATGTTGGCAATCCATGAATTTTGGGCAATCCAGTTGTTTCGGGCAAACTGTATCCTCTTTCAACTGTCTCAGCTTCCATTGGTAGTTCCTCCAAGTCCTACCAACACGTAATACAGTTACCAGATATGTTGTTAGGTTAGGTTATGTAAAAAACCTAAATAAAATAAATAAATCTTGGACCGTATACATCTGGAAGCAATGAGAAGAAAATTGACTCGGCATTTCTGACAAGTCAAAAAGCATGCATGTAGAAAAGAAGAACCACACCATATTACAACCATAAACATGAATTTATAAAAGAAAAGGCACATCGTGTTATAAACTACAACCCTTGTAAGTGACTAACTATTTCACAGAGTAAAAGGGATGAGTACACCACGTGAACCATATGTTGTCAAGAATCAAATTTTTCTTTAAAGCAGTGGTTTGTTGGGAATGTAAGGGAAGAAATATCAACTATTAGATGATACGTGGATTACCAAGACTGAAACTAAATTCGGTAACGTTTTCAACTGATCACATAAATTTGATTTCGGCCATTTATGTATATGATTTAAGTGTCGGGAATAGGTTCTCACCACTTCCAATAACATACACCTCTAATTAGAGATGAGTAACATGAGAAAGCAACCAATTTAAATAGAACATAACTAACATGCCAAGTAATAACATTGCCCATTAAAAGTGATAGGACTATCAAACCTTAAAAGCCTGTTGATAAGCTCGAAGAAGTTCTCTACAACGCTTTCTTTTCAAGGCTATCTCATCAGGCTCTTGCAACATTTCTTCAAACAGGTTGTCTCTGGTTTGAATTTTAAAATACACAGTATAATCAGCAATCCACGTCAGAGAAACATACATCAGAATGAATTAGCATGCCACAGCCACTATATGTTACCTGTATAGCTTTTTAATAAAGACGTTGTGCAGCTCTCTCTTGGTGTTGTTTACCTGATATGATTTTGTAAGAGACAGTCACCGGTATTTTATTGAATGCTTGAAAAATCAAGTATCCCCAACCACTCCAAAATAAATAGCACAGTACACAATCGAATCAAATATTAAGAACATAAGTAACAGGACACCCTCGTCTTAAAAAACAAAGTGAAATGCTGAGTATACTTAAATTCAGAAACGAGATAGCACATTACTGATATTGCTTGCAACAGTTTAAAAAAGTAGGCATCTACTCAATAAAAACCAACTGGATTTAAACTTGTTGAGTACACTCACCATTTTCAGTGGGAGAGACAATATACGTCAAGATCTAGTAGACAATGTTATTTAGGTTAAAGTACAGAGAAATTCTAGTGCAGAAAAGAATTATTTTATTGACATACTCGCATAAATTCGAGTACCATAACCGTTACTTGTTTATTGGTTTAGTTCACATAACTTGTGTAGACACCTGTCTACACCTGCTTTTTCATTACAAAATGGATAAAGAAAGTGGAATAGAAGCTTTCTCGTTACAAAATGGATAAAACTGTTACGTTTCTTTTAACAAAAGCAACTCAATCGATAGCTTTTGAAAAATATTCTAAAACCAGTATTTTTTTATTTTTATTTTTTTCATTAAAAAGTTAGAATATCTTCGAATCGTTTAGGTTTTCTTACTTTTCTACTATCAGTTTCTTCTTACTCGTGTTCTTCCTTACACATCTTCTCCCACTTTTGTCTACAAATTGCTTTTGAAAATTGTTTTATCAAACAATTTTTACAAACTAAAGAAAATAACGCAATCAAACACACTGAGAAAACTACTTTTAGATTTCTAATTGCAAGAAGTAGATGAAGCAGTAAAGTACCAAGAAGTGCATGATTGCTTTAGGGATAAGATCCTCAACATTTTTCCTGACAATGTCATAGTACGATCGCAGAAGCAACTTTGTCACTGTTATTTCAATAACTTCTGTCTCTGAATTGCCCTCAGATGGCCTCAAGACAGGAGGTGGCTACAAAATCCAACGAACATTATGAAATTTATAGCTATTGAACATATTGATCAAGCTCAAGCTGACAATAAATGTGTCATGTACACAAACCTGTCTCAAGTTGATCATAGAGAATGAATGTTCCACACTTTGAACTGGTTCAGTATGTGGTTTACTAGCCATATTTTCCTTCACGGTCGTTCGGCTATCACCTCCACCAAAAATGGATGATATACCCCAACTTGATCCACCAGTGTTTCCTGAAAGATATTAAGCATTAAAATCATAAATGCCTCAAAATAAAAATAAAGCCCATAGATAATAAAATCACTCGACTAAAGATTGGACAACCAAAAAATAATATTGAAAACAAGTTCATATTAAAATAAATGCAAAAACCAAAACATTCAACAGCACATGTAAATTACCAGAGGGCACACTTCTTTCAACATCTGATGCAGCTCGGACACCCTGTTTATCATTTATATCATAAGAATACAGTAATAACAACGAGATACTAAGTTTAGTAGCTCTTAACTAGATTCCCACTAAGAAAAATTTATTGTGAATTAAACAATATACAATTACAAACCGGATCAGTGACTCCATTAGCTTGTCTTGCAAGAATAGCCCGGGATTTAACACTTCTTTCAGAGGCTGATCCCTTATCAGACTCCAGAGGATCCTATGGGAGATTGGTAAGAAAATTTTGAAAGTAAAGAAAGGCTTGCAAAAATTACAATACATATCTCACATGAAAAATATGGGGCATATCTCGTAATAAGTATACCTTCTGCCTAGAAGCTGGTATAGCAGCCCGAGAAGACTTGGTCTGTTGCACAGCAATTTCTAATGCCTTGCTTCCACCAATAAAATTTGGGTGGGAAGTGTTTATGTAGTCCATCTGTAGAATTATTGAGTAGTTTGAATAAGAAATCATGGACAAGGAAATTGATGATTCACTCTAATAGATTGCCCGTCACAATTGACATGTCAATGATTTCTAATACACACCAAAAACACTTTAATATCTTTAGTTGTGATGATTTTTCCAATTTATTTGGAGAGAACATCATTCACCAATGTTCTAACACAGCATCCCAAGCCATGCTCAGTCAGCTAAACAAGAACTGAAGACTCAATATAAACACCAATGGCATAACTTCATAACAACTCCATTGGAAATAAATGGCTCATTCTCTTATGCGGAACAGTATTAAGAAAGTCAAGGAGTTGACTACTCATTTACAGTTGAAAATGAAAGCAGTATCAAGAATGATACTTACATCAAATTCAGACTAAAAATTACTTGAAAATTGAAAGATATGTAAGTGAGACAATTTTGGCTCAACCAAATTCTGATGAGCAATTTTAAGTAGAGATTGAGAAAGTATACATTTATATTTAAACAAGTTAAATTTCAGCACACCTCCATTTCTATCATGTGTGCAATCATATTCTCTGACGGTTCAAGGCCTTCTCGTAAAAAGTTCCCAATAACTTCATCCATACGCTTTCGCAAGAAAGGGAATCGCTGCAGTTCAGTAACCATACAGCGATGGCTGATCTGAAGAGAAGGGATTTTGTTTAGGTACATACTTGATAATGCAAGACAAGAGAGATGGCAAGCTTAAAGCCCTGTCACTACCTTTATTAGTTCATCATATATAAACCTGGCACACTGAAGACTTGGATCCAATAGACGAGATATTTGCCTTCGCACAAGGACCTCAAATGGCACCTGATTACATGGAAATAAATAAATAAACTTGTTCTAGAGTAGGGTATTTTCTATAAACATATTTATGTATTTGGGTTCACAAATTATGATGAAACATTTACAAAATCAACCAAAATTTTAAAATATAATTTGTATTCTTATTTTGAAATATAATTTCTATCTCAATTTTTTAAGGAAAAAGGATTGAGTAAAAAGACCTACTTCTGGAACAAATAGTGCTGATTTAGGCCCTGTAGCATTCTGTATGGCAGTCCGAATGTCATCATCAGTCAGGTCTTCACATGGATCCACCTCCTTCATGATAGCATTGCATCACAAGGAATTAGCACATTTTGCTCATTGCTTACAACTCAACATCATACGCTGTGCTTATAATAAAATCATTATTTCTCATTGAACTATAATCTATCATTTGCTTAACCCATAATAATAAAATGATATCATTCAGCACATCATTTACAAAAATTACGATGAAACCTGTTTAGCAACAAAAATGAAATTACATATTTTCATGGTTATATACATACAATCACGAATATTCAATTTTGTTTGTTTAACAATGTTTGATTAATATCATATGCGTAGTATATATAAATAATTGTAGGATAATAGTGTCTTCATCCATGAAATTCAATAAGGTTGACAGGCTAATGATTTAACTATAGCCTCCTCCGCATTTTCCATCTTAATTGAAATGTAGCATGAGAAAAGACATTTCGAACATTATCATATGGAAACACAAGAATTATATACCTCTAAACTTTTGACAAATATGGATTGAAAAATGTAATGGATTCGTGCTCCACCAGATAACTCGGATGTAGACATCTCTTCATTCTTTCCCTCAACCATTGAAGAGAATGCTGTTTTCAAGAAGAAAGAAATTGAAGATACCATTTACTTAACAGGTATCAGTAACAATATGTGGCATAGCAGTTAACAAATACAGAAAAAAATAAAACACAACTTCATTAATAAATAAAAGATAAGAAACTAGGCTGTTGGGATAGTTCAGTACCTTCACAATATTTTGAAAGAATATTCAGGAGAAGTGCACCCTGACCAGCCTGTTAGAGATTAACACTTATAAATAATGCATTGCATAATTACAGACAAAGTAGAAAAAATGCCGCTTCTTTTACAAAATAAGGAGAATATTTGTGCGGCATACTTAACTATTTAAGGGTTTAACAAGTCACAGGAACGTATCCAAGAGACATCTCAGTATTAACACAAACCTTGGACTCAGTAATCTCTCCATAGCTTGCATGCTCCTTTGCCACAGAGACTAGTGAAGTACTTATACGTGCTCTCAGCCCAGGTAGCACAGCCTTTATATGTTGTGCTAGAATCTGCAAAAGGATGAACAGGTAAATGTGCATACCATATATTGGCTTGCATTAGACTAGAAATCCTAATCTTGGTATCAATCCATAATGGTTTAATATTTTATGGGATTTGAAAGAATTCAGTTCTATCCAAGAAGTTATCTAACAATATTCTTTCTCCAAATTCGACACAGTAAGCCTTTACTCCAAGCTAGTATTAATCTGGCTATTTGCATACACTCTTCAAACTCTTTCACAGCACTAAAAACAAAAGAAACTTCATTCTTTCAACTCTCCTTTCTCTTCTCCCTTCCAAAAAAAGATACAAATGATTCAAAGAAGAATTCAAAAGCCACCACCAAAATCAACACTGAAGGAGAAACAACTAAGTGCATTTCTTTGATACCTCCCTCCTAAAGATAAAGGATAGTATAACAATTTTGACTGCTTTTATATAAAGAAAATAAATAAATATGAAGTGTCAATTAAAGAATGAAAAAGTGTGAAGACTGAACCAAACTTTTACTCTGCATTTGAAATCCCTAAATAAGGTTAGTATTATAAACAATAAATATACATGTTTTTAGTGTCACTGAGACTCTACCTGGTTCAATTTCTTTGCCAGTTGAGGAACACCACAACTATCTGCCAGACCACTGTATACCTATGAGTAACATAGATAGATAAGAGTAAGCATATATAAGTAAAAGAACTTGACTATTAACTACAAATAAGAACTTCCTTACAGGACGACTGCGGAAAAATTTCTCTTCAGCAACAAGAGCATCCTTTATACTCCGGTTCATTTGAATATCCTATATGACGAAACAATAGCCAAAATATATTTCAGCAATCAACTCATATTTACCTCCACACCAATCAAGCAAGTTACAAATATTTAGTTATATGCATTTATGAGGTATCCTTATTTATGGTGTTATTAAACATTGACCAGCACTTTTAATGAATAAAAACATGCACACAGGTTAAAGTAATTAAACAGAGCTTTTAGAACTATATTATAACATCATTACCTCCTGACTACGATTTACAACACCTACATAACCAAGTCGGAGGGGGATAACTTTTCCGAGTAACAGATTCCGGGCATCAGTACCTCTGTCCATGATATCCAACTACATTCCAAATAATAAGTGCCTATTATTGTCAGAACAAGGCAAAAGCTTAAGAAATTTCACAATTGTGTCAGATAAAGTGTTACAAGAGTATACCGAACCTTTGTGATTACGCCGATTGTTCTATTACCTACAATGGAAACAAGAACCTTTAAAAATCCAGTTAAAGAGGTATGAAAAGATTGAAGTTTCAGACACGTGGAAGAAAAAACTCACCATCAGGATCAGCAATCCCTGCCATCTGAAGAGCATCTGAATTAGCCAAATCTGAATTTGCCGGTGTGACAGCCAGGATGAGACATGTAGGAGTTTTGATATATGACATGATCATTGTTCTGATTCGAGCTTCAATATCAGAAGGCTGGTCACCAACAGGAACCTTAGTAATGCCTGGGAGATCTACAAGTGTGATATCAAGAACATTCGGTGAAAAAATCTTCAGTCGAATCTGCTTGTCCGAGACACCTTTGTTCCCTCCTGCTTCCCTATCAGTTTCAGCCTACAGAAAGAGAGTGAACATATATAAGTCAATATAGAGTTATAAAGGTAAATGAAAGGGATTAAATTAGTACACAATAACTTATCAGCACATCACTAGCAACGGTATTACATTCTATATAGATGCAAATAATGTCTCAAATTTAACCACATTTCAAGCTTAAAGCATAGAAATCACTTTAAGTAGATAATGGACCCTCAACCAAAACAGTATCACCGATTGATATGATAAAAACATTGACGACTGTCAAGCAAACAATATTTCTCAAAGTTCATTCAACTAACTTACACATTCTATTATACTCCATTTTAATAGTTTCAAAGGACCAAGTCTCTAAAGTATCCATCTATTCCATTTTATTATTGGAGCAGTGGAAGCCATCTAATACCAAAGCCAAACACGATACATGCACATGGCACCACGGATAGCCATCAGATCACACCCAAATTCAACTCAGTTCAGTACCGGTTAATGTGCCAGAGTGTGTGCATGTATTGTTAATGGGTAAAGAAGTAAAGAAAACTGGATACAAAAAAAAAGTGTCAGAGAGGAAATAATCTTTATTAATGAAAGGGTCACCCTCCTTATTAAATGATTCTCTTCTCCCTTCCACTTAGATGCCGGCAAGCAAAAGTAATGTTACAAAAGGGAAAGCAGAACTCCACCATTCAATAGTCATTCAAAATACAAGGCAAACGCCAACCGAACATGATGATAATATTCTACTTCTCTTCTTTGATATTATTTATTCAATGACCTAAAACGGTAATCACCTAGTGAGTAATTCATGACGATAAGCTATCGGCGTCACAGAGATGAACAAGACAAACGCAAAGGTTGGAGATAAAAAGTTCAGCACCTGAATTTCCCGGCGAATGTCGGAGAACTCGTGAAATTTTCTGCCAGGGAGGTGGAGGAACTCGCCGTACTCATCGTCCGGGGCGTCGGGCTTGCGCTTGGTCTGGACGAGCTGGAGGACGAGTGGGCGGCGAGTGCAGATGTCGTTGCCTCGGGGGAGAAAATCGCGGCCGACTAGGGCTTCGAGGACGCTGGACTTGCCGCTGCTCTGGCTGCCGACGACGGCAACCTGGGGGAGGTCGATGGTGGATTGGCTGCCGACGCGGGCGAAGATGTCCTGAAGGCGGTTGACTAGGGAGATCACGCTGGAACCAAGAGGAGCAGTAGGAGATGCCGCGGGAGCAGTAGTAGTAGAAGAAGATACCTCTTCTGCCATGATGGATGGATCAACGATGGAAGAAACCCTAGCTAGGGTTTTGGTTCGAAGCGATCGATTGAATGATTGGAGTGGAGTGGGGACTAACTCTCCAGGCTTTCCCTCACCGTCTATTCTAATTCGTATTGCGTTGGCGTTGGAGAAAGTTCAAAATGAATGAATGAATAATAATATAACACTTGAGAGTCTGTGTTTGACGTGTGAGAGTTGTGGGGCTTTATGTTGGAAGAGTGTTCGTTACCATTTCCCTTCCTAATTTTGTGACCACCAATTGTTTGGCTTAATTACTGAATAAATAAATCAGGCCAACTGGAGGAAGAAAGAAATGAAAAAAGAGCATTGGAGAAGGGGTAACGCAAATCTGAAATTAGAAATAACAAAAAGTGGAAAAAATAATGAAAATTGTTTTTTAACTAAAAAAAGCAGTTTCTTACCATAAGTGATTTGGGATTTCCAAGAAAATATCTTTAGAAGTAATTAAATCCTACAAATTAATGTACTATTTTTACTAAAAACTTAATTTATTACATTAAAGAAATTTAAGAGGGTAATATTATCAAGAAAGTTGGATTTTTATCTTTCCAAAAAATATTTTTTTGGAAATTCGCCAAATCTATTATCAGAAAATAAAATAAAAAGTTTTTTAAAATAAATCAAATGTTTCTCATCCAACAAATGTTTCCTTAAAACATTCATTAAAAAACTATTTTTATTAAAAATTATGTAAAAATTGTAAAAGAGTTTTTTTCCGTTTTAATAAAAAAATATCTTTATTAGTGCTTTTATAAGACATTTTTTACCATAAAAAATGTACGAAAATATTAGTTTTAAGAAATGTACTACTTGGCATTATGTCCGGACCAGGGGCCGAACAGGTCAATAACCAATAAATTAGAGGTCTATACAAATAACTGTTAGAGATAATTAAAAGGTAATTAATGAAAGATAAAAATTATTGATGGATGATTAGCAAGAATAATAACGGTTATTAAATGATTAATTAATAGGTCTGATTTAATTATAAGTTTTATAAATATATCAATGTAAAAAATACTTATTTTTTCATTGCTTAATTATTCTAAAAAGTTAGAGTGTCTTTTATAAATCAATCACCAATACACCAATTGATTATGGGATGGTAATTGGAAGATTGAACAATCAAAACTTGAAACTAAGAAGACTAATTATCGACTCTCAAAACTAAAATAAAAAATAGTTAAATTTTAAAAATTAACTTGTTTATTTTACTAAAAGTTTAATGTATTGTCATAGTAAATAATTTAATAAAAGTAATTTTATCTAGGAAGTTATATTTTCATCTTACATGTATTTTTTTTTTGAAATTTTGTCATAATTTATTCTCAAAAATATAAAATGTTATTTTTAAAAGATAAATAAAAAATGGTTTACAAATTTATATTCAAAGGAAACTAAAAAGTGGTTGTTCTTCCAAATGTTTTCGAAGAACATTAATTCAAAATTTTAAATATTTTTATTAAAAAAACGTAAAAGAGTTTTAAATTTTAATATATATATTTTTTATTTCTCAATGTCTTTAGGATGCTAGTTGGCATTTTGTGGAAAAATAATATTCAATGATTATACATGATGATATAATAAATTTGCATTATCATTTTATAATAAAATACTGTTTATTATAGAATCAACTAGTTAAGTTTGTGAGGGAATGATAGTTAAAGATTATTTTATTTTCCAAAAAAGTTTTTTCTCTTAAAAATCACTTTTTATTACTTCTTTATTAAATTACACCCGTAAGTAACTTCCACTGTTTTACTAGTTGTATTTTAAAAATGATACATAATTAAGCTCATTCTTTCGCTTTAATAACGTTTAAAAAACATAAAAATGTTGTTTAAAGAAAATCTTATATTATAAATCAAGCTAGTTATTCTTTAATTTTCCTAACAAAGTTATGACGGCCTTTCCATGAAATTTGAAAGGGTCAAATTATTTTTCAAAGCTTTTCTGAGTTTAAATATTTTGATGAGGACTTAATTTTTACATTTTTAAAAAAAGGTATTTTAGATTACATTTAAATTACTCTAAAAAAATATTTTTATTTAGTGACATTTTAAAATTAATAATTTAAAATAGTTGAAATTTATTTTTTGGATTTTATACTTTTGAATGTATTATAAAATTATCATTTCGAAATATATTAATTTTGAACGTGTAATAAGTACCTTTTAATATATTCAGGTATTTTTTAAACTAAAATATTTTAAAACGTCATTTTTTTATTATCGGAAGAAGTTATCGTTTAATTAAAAATACTATAATTGGGCTAATTCTCTGTAGTTTTCTGTGTTGTATATTCTGAAAATTAGTTTCACAAAATAATTTAGAAAACTATAACAAAACTCAAAATTTAAGGCATCTTTTGTTCAGACTTCCATTTAGCAGGAAGAAGATAGTTACGAATTTTGTTTTCCCGCCACAATGTCACCTTTCCGAGAAAGATCCCTTGCAAACTTTCCGGAGGTCAGAAACCGCTCCCGCGGCTCTTGCGGCTCCGTACACCTCGCCACCACCGCGTGCATAATCGCCAACATCATCTATATGTTCGTGCTCTTCTTCTGCTCCAAGCAACTACATTCTCCCCTCCGCCAGGTTCCTTTCAAGTGCTCATCTTACTCTCCTTCCAAATCTAATCTTACATTCGCACCATTTCGTCACGTCGAAGTTCGATTCATATGCGCAGCGCGCCTTCTCGTTGGATTCCAGCGTGTACCACTCTCCGGAGGAAGCTTTCCGCTTAGACTACGAGCAGATGGAGGAGGAGTTCAAGGTGTTCGTGTATCCGGATGGAGATCCTGAAACGTATTTTCACACGCCAAGGAAACTCACAGGCAAATACGCCAGCGAAGGATACTTCTTCAAGAACATCAGAGAGAGCCGATTTGTCACCGACGATCCGCGCCGAGCTCACCTCTTCTTCCTCCCTATTTCTTGCCACAAAATGCGAGGCAGAGTATGTCTTTTTTTTTTCGATTCGACACTAGTTGAATCAATTATCCGAAACCAATTTATGAGTGAATTCACCAGGCGTTTTCCGAGCGTGATCTTAACCATAGCGATCGGATTGTGTAATAAAATAACTAAATTATTGCCATATTGCAGGTGATAGCTTAATAAGATAAATTTCACCATTGGATTCGATCTGTTTTGAAATGCAAATACCACTAATTTTGACTCCGAAACTGTAAACTCACTTTAAGTAGTCTGTGATGAAACTGCTTAATTGTTGAAGTATTTGAAAATTCATCACTTCAGTTCCTAAAATGTATGAATTTAAGTAAATTTTAGGAACTAATTCGAATTATTTTTAATATTGAAGAATTACCTAACATGATTTATACCACTGCTAAGATTACTTACTTCCATTTAGGAGAGAGGATGATATGAGGAAAATGGTGTTTTAGTCGTTCTCAAATGGTTTAACCATTCAATAATCCAATTTAGTTAAACTTCTTAGTTACATCATTTATAAGTTGATAACTATTCAAAATAATTATTAAGTATTTCAAAACTATCGAGCATTTGTGACTAATGTTTGTAGGGGATTCCTGGAAAAATTTAACAACAATAAGACCTATGTTAAACTTATACAAAAAATTTACCTGCCTCCTACCTAAAACTTAATAGTAGACTTCTTCCTTATATATTCATGTTATCCAATAGATTAATAGGGATATAATGGTATTAATACCTAATAATTTCTTCATGACAAGTTAATTTTGCTTAAAATTTAAATTGTTCATAAATCTGCAATAGATTCTCGAATAGTGTATATGTTTGTGTCTATGACCTTCAAATGTTATACAGTGGTGGTAGCAGCTGCTTATCCTAGTTTCCGATCTGAGTTGTAATGCACAAATAAATTATGCAGGGATTGACTAACGAGCGTATGATCGATGAAGTAAAGAAGTATGTAGAGTACGTAAAATTTAAGTACCCTTACTGGAACAGAACCTTGGGTGCTGATCATTTTTTTGTGACTTGCCACGACATCGGAGTCAAGGCTACTAAAGGAGTTCCACATCTGATGAAAAATTCTATTAGAGTGGTTTGTTCATCACGTTATGACGACGATGATTATATTCCACACAAGGATGTTACCCTACCACAAGTGCAGCTACCATTTTTTCACCCTCCAGGAGGGAATGACTTCAAGAATAGGTTAGCTTCATACTTTATTTTGTTCTATTCTAAATCAGTCCAACAGAATTAGTATCTGAAAAAACTAGAACTCTTTCACTCTCCAGAAACAGAAATTTCATTTCATGACAATGGAAATATTGCAGGAACACACTTGCTTTCTGGGCTGGTCTTTCTGACTCAACATTGAAAGATAATCTAAAAGCTATCTGGGACAATGATACTGAACTAGACATCCAGAATAACAGAATTGATTTTCGATCGACTGGACAAGTAGTATTCATGGAGAGACTTTATAAATCCAAGTTTTGTTTGTGCCCTCAAGGGCCTATCGGCAGCAGTCGTATCTCAGACTCGATCCACTTTGGGTGTGTACCAGGTAAACCATATCTGGCAGCTGAAAATCACAACTTCTTGTGCTCAATATTTTGCTAGTTACCTCCTCGTTATCAACTTGTCTATATCTCTTCGGCAAAGCACATGGACATGACCTTTTGCATCAAGAAAACTGTTCTAGCTCTTGTTAAGAGTCTCCAGACTCGAATAGGGAGCAACCTGCTGTATTACTGGCTACCCAACGGTTTTGCTCTCGAAAACATACTTTTTGCTCATTTGAAACATAGAATAATACTCTTAAGTTACTAATCAACTTAGCCCTATTCCCACTCTTGGCCATGAAAGATGTGAGGATATATTCTTTTATTAAATTTCATTTGCTTCACAAAAGCTGGGAATGTGCAGCTAACCTATTACATAGAAATAGAAGAATAAAGTTTAGCAAAAACTAATAAAGAAAAAAATTGTTAAGGTAAAAAGATCCCTTCTCGAGTGCACCTCACCAGTTACTGAATCATGTCGGTAGCCCCTGCTATTGCATCTGATCTAAGTATCTTTTACCTGGGCATATCATGTAAAGTGGTTGTGGCTGCACATTCCCCTACTATGGTATTTAACCTATTACCTTCTAAGTTTTCACTCCAGCCATTTCTGCAATTCACAATGGAAAATGCTACGTAGCTTACCTCAAACTTTTCGTTTTACTTCACATATAAGCTATGACGTTAGTTGCCATAAATAAAAAATATGCTGTTGATCATCTCCCTTGTTTGTCTTGAAATACTGTTCCCTAATGGAAGCTCTTTCCGGTCTTTCTACAGTTATCATGTCAAACTATTATGACTTGCCTTTTAATGATATTCTGGATTGGAGGAAATTCTCTGTTATACTGAAGGAGACTGACGTTTATCGGCTCAAAGATATTCTCAAAAGCATATCTGCGAAACATTTCATGATATTGAATCAGAACTTAGTAAAGGTACCATCAATTTAAAGTTCAATTTATCAACCTATAAATATTATGCGATTTGACGAGAGATTATGAAGGTAGGATAGTAGTAAAAGAACTGATGTTGTTTATCGTAGGATAAGAAATTGGAAGTTTGACATCTACTTTCTTTTCAGTTACATCATCCTTCCAAATTTCTAAATCAAAGAAAGGAAATGAGACATTGAGTATTGCTCGTCAGAAGATAATAACTCCTATTTTTCCTGTCTCTCTTTTAATTTGTTGCTTTTGTTGTTCAGATCCAAAAGCATTTCAATTGGAATACACCTCCTGTCAGACTAGATGCATTTCATATGGTCATGTATGAACTCTGGCTACGCCGCCACCTGATTAGGTACTGATTTTTTCAATGAATTGACGCAGTGTTATACAAAGCAAGGAATTGTTTCTGTACATAAATGTTGATTCACCACTTCTGATCCCACCTTGGAAAATCTGCAAAACAATTGTAACCACAAAAGTAATTTTTTGCTCAAGAACTTCTCTGTATAAAATACGGGAAGTAACAGAGCCCCTTTTAGTAGAATAATTGTTTAGGTCTGCACGAAACTTCAAAACAGTGGAAGAAATAAAAGGTATTTTGAAATGTGCTTGCGAGAAAGCAAAAGATGCTGGTGCATATACCAAAAGACTGTTTAGGTCTGCATGAAACATTAGTGTACCTTCTTCAGGAGTACTCAAACTTCATTGCAGAATTCTGTGAATTTCTTCCTCTAGCGAGATTGCTTCACTGCAGCAATTGGATTATATTTTACTAAATAGGATAGTTTTTTAACATCTCCAAGAAAAAAATTCAGAGTTCAAATTCCAATCTAATGAAAAGCCATAGACTAACTTCTAATCAACGCTATTTATCTTGTACTATTTTGATATCAAAGAAGCTTTAATTAAAGTATTTCTTTTAAGAAAGTTATAAATTCTCTTAAACAACCATTTCTTATAGAATATGCTACTAAATCCAGTTCTCAGAATTAAACTTTGTACTCTGAAAAGTTTAGATAAAATTCTTAATAATTATTCATAAAAGAAGATAAAATAAATTATAAAGGTATAATGGATCAAGGTTTTGATTGAATTCAAAAATCAATTTACGCAACTCATCCAACATAAAATTTAAAAAATTCCTAAAAGAAGTTAACATGTATAAATTGAATCTAACTATATGAGAAGTTTAATTATTATGTTTTATCTTTCTACTAGTCCTTATAAAGAAGTATGAGTACAAGTGGCTATATATTTATGGAGATAGATAAAGAGTGGAAAGAGATCAAATTACATCTTTCTCACTTCTACCATTTGCTACACCCTACAAATATCTTTCAATTAGATCATGTTTTTCGGATACTCACTGTGAATTGAAAATTATTTTCACATATAATATACATGTAAAATTTTATCAGTATAAAATTATACTGTCTTATCAGTATAAAAATATATACTGTCTTATTTATGTTGAATAAAACCAAAGTGATACATATTTTTGAAATATAATAAAATATGAATTATTCGATCACTTTTGGTATTGTTTAATTTTATAAAACTAAAATCTTATATGAATAATTATAATGATGTAATTGTTATTATAAATATTTGATTTTTGTTTAGTCAAATGTAATTTTCTTATCATCGCTTTCATTTTAGTTTCTTCTAGAACCATTAATTAATATTCGGCATTAGAGCCTCCTCGTCGGGCTTATTAGAAGCAACGGTCTTTTAAGATATTGATTATAGACGATACAACCACTAGTGTCAAAAATTGATGGTCATTGGGTGATGTTTGTGGAAAATTTCCTTGGTTTAAAATAAAAATATTGGATTGTGATAGAAAATGAAATTCCTGTCGTAGCAAGAGGTGTAGCACTTCTATGAGCACAAAAGAAAAATCATCAAGATCATAAGTTGGAGGATCTAAAAGCTAAGAGCTATCTTTTTCAGGTATTGGTCAGAGGCAATCATCAACAAAGACGTGTTAAAAAATATTTGAGACTTTGTTCTGGAGACAATCATTAAAAAAGACACGTTAAAAAATATTTAGAACTCTGCCAGAAATATCAGGTTACAACACAAGCGAAACATGCCCATTTGCAATCATTATAGGAGTTTGAAGTTATTCACATGAAGAAGGGAGAAGTTGTGAATGGGTATTTTGTAGTGAAGAAGACATTGAGGTCAATGACACTGAAGTTTAATTATGTTATGCGTTGCATTGACAATTATGGTTATTAGTGAATCACCCTTGACTGTGTATGGTAGTCCTACAGAATTTACCATAATGTGACTTCAGATCCCTTTGAAGCTTTAATTTAGAATGACGAAAGATTCATCGGCAATCTTTGTGCATAAATCGATATAGTTGAAAAACGTTACTTTGAAACAAGTTTAAAGATTTAATAAATTTAAACTTGAAGGAAAGTATCAGCATCTCAAAATACCGTATCTTCTAAGATCCATTTCCCTATTTCCTTTCTCCTTGAGTCATCATAATTTATTTTCCCAATTAACTAAAATTATAATCAGCATAAAAAGCATACATCATGATTAATATGCATTAAGTTTTCATTTTCTTAAAACGGAGTTCCTTTAAAATATCCGATCTTAACTGTACGAGGAGTTGAAAGAAGACATCTGGTAGTAGACATACTAATCAGATGAAATCTTAAAATGCTGCTTACTGTTGCTTTGGTATGCACTAAAGAATCAAGTAATTGATTGATGTTAAATAGCTACACTACACTACACTACAACGTCACTAACCAAAAATAGTTGGTGACTGTTTTTGAGATTGAATAAATCATACAAGACTGCTGGATATTACAAGATTTGTCATGATGAGCCACTAAGAATAAATGCTCGGAGAAGGCTCTGCGCTGCTTTGGTTTCATCAGGTGAACCAGATATGATAATAATCCTGTCTCTTGTTCCAGGACGAGGTTCATGGACAACCACCTTCGCTCCCGATATCTGATAGGAACAATAAAAATAAACAAATTAACTTCATATGACAAACCAAAATAAGAAAAAGGATTGATAATATTAAAACATAAAATACTATATTTTAAATTCCCTGTTATTTAATATAATTGCAAAGGGATTAGAAAGCTATTAAAGCACCTCATTTATTGAAAATGCAAGAAAAAAGGACCATTTTATCATCTAGTATAAACCTGTCATTCCATCAACCCTGCGCTCAGTCCATTGGTGAAAATATCAAGGGACCAAGTTGATAATGATGAAAGAAAAATCACATGATTTTCGAAAATGACAGACTGAAACAGACATTTTCCTAACAGATAATTTAGAAATTAGAAATCAAATCAAATGTTGATCACAAAGGCAAGTTCATAAGGATGACATGGTAAGTGGTGAACAAGTTAACAAAAAATTAACATATCTAAGGTTATTATTCAAGCTTATGTACCTGTCTCAGACGAGCCAAATTGCTACCATTTTCTCCGTATACAGAATCAATAGTCTCATCAGGAACCACAATTTCTACTGTCGTATTAGTCACAATGGCAGGTTTACTTCCACTGCAGAACACAAAAAGAATAATAAGAAATTAACAGTTGGGGCATTCTATTTTATATGTTCAGCTGTATTTTCATCACTTCTTGTTGCCTACAACTTTACTCCCAAAAGAAAGGATTTCAAATAAGAGAAAATGAACAATAGCACAAGAAAAGCAGTGTCAAAAATATTATATATACAATGGTTTGTCACCAGACTCCAAACATCAATCAAATGATGAATGAACATAGAAGTCACGTAAAATAGAGAAAGGCCATTTCTAATTCTAATACAGGCTTATTACAGAACACCTGGTGCAGGATATGGTAGTTTCTATTGCATGTTCAAATAATAAATTACCTTTCCTAACTTGTGCCAGTGTGAAAGTTATAACTAAATTATACCTAAAAAAAATCAACTTTTTAAGAACATTATTCAGTTTCCATCACATACAGTGTACTTATAATGCATGATACAATGTCACTAAATACAAGAAAAAAAAAAGGCACCCTTGGTACTTATTGCATGTTAGAAAATATTATAAGATGGCAAAATTAAACAAATTCTCGAGAGCGCTACTCGAAAATGTCAAGGGAAGCTCAAGACCCATCCACAGGCATTACATTACATTACAATAATACTAAAATCTTAAAAATTGAGATAACAAGAAACTTTGACGTTAGTTTTTGACCTATATATAGATTTGCTATTTGGAATTAAACAAGTCTAGTTTGTTTAGTAAATCAGCAACCTGACAAGTTCTAAGCCTCCTCTACGAGATGTCAATCCCCAATTAAAATCATTAACTCCTCTTGAATTTATCCCAGTCATTGTCTGCATCAAATTTAAATAAGAAATAGTTAATAAAAATAATAATTTCTTACGGTAAAATTGACAGCACAGAGAGATAGGGAGATGTACCGGTGGCGTCCATAACCCTGGTGAAGAAGGACGATCTAAATTTCTAGCCCACAGCCCTGGTGAAGAAGGTCGGTCTAAATTTCTAGACCACAGCCCTGGTGAAGAAGGACGGTCTAAATTTCTAGACCAAAAGCCTGGGGAAGAAGGACGATCTAAACTTCTAGAAAGAGCAGGATGATCAATGCCATGAGAAAAAGTATGTCTACTAAGACTATGGGAAGTGGCTGCGGGTAGTTGGCTTCCAAGAGGAACAACATCCTGCAGTCTCCCATAGGGGCTGTTATCAACACGTAGAGAAGAAAGGCTCCTTGTTCCAGCACTATTCTGAGTGCTGGCAAAAAGATTATCTCGCAGTCTACCGGTTGCATTATATAAAGCATCTTGCACACTTGAAAAGTCGCCTGATATCTGAGGGAAGAAGACAATACAAATGGTATAACTTATAAACACCTAAAACATTATTATCATGCCTAAACCAAATATAGCGAAATACATATCATAGGAGTTTTAGGCAAACATATAAATGCTTTGGGAAACAAGATTCATCTCTGGTAAATTCTAATCAATGCAAGGAAAAACTATAGATACACACTTAAGGGTGATAAATATTTCAGAATGAATGAGGAAAGAACAGATGCATATAATTTAAAATATTCAAATATCACATAATTAAGGTCGAAGAGTTTTGTCGAAAAAGGTGACTATCATCACAAAAGTAGCCCGATGAAGGGTGAGAAATTATATTTAAGTTAGAAGCGTAACAATTTATTGGTGTTGCCAGATACACAGAATCACATTCATTATAAAAAATTAAAGATAGAAAGTCTTCTTCAGCATATTTTAATTGTAAAAGGAAATAAAGAAAAGGGTCTAATCTCCAAACCTGTACAACTTGATCATTATCTGATGCACATTTTGGCACCTGATCAGTCCCAATTATTCTTATGCTAGCACCAGTAGCCTTCCGCATTTCTGATATTATTACTCCACCTTTTCCTAACAAACAACCAACTTGGCTTGACGGGACTACAAGACGAGCAGTAACAATTGACCTGTTACTTAATCCAGAGTCTAGCCCATTCTCAAAACCAGATTCAATGGACCTGGAGTAAACAAGCACAGTAGCCTTTTGTGCTGGGGAATATCTTGACTCAGGATTCTGTATAAATTGAAGCCACAATCAATAAGTGCATAAAAAAAACAGCGATAATAATAATACACTCAGAACTGAAAGACACAAAATAAGTAAAAATGGAAAGATTATATTTATCAGACCTCGGAAGCAGTAATCGTAATTATTCGATCCTCACACCCATCTACTGAAGGACCAATACTTATTGTAGCCCCAGTCTCACTCTGAAGAGCTCTAACAATATTGCCTCCCTTTCCAATAACTCCTCCAACTCTATCATTTGAACAAAGTATTCTAAAGGTGATTTCCTGCTGAAGTGCCTTTGGTTCCAGGGAGGAAACTCTGTTAACTTCCGCTGGCAATGAGTGAAATCTGGTGCCATAGCTGTTAGAGTAACTGGACAAAGTAGACAGCGCAGGGCTCCTCAGGGGAAGACGATCTATAGTCTCATGTGGTACTGCAGTAACTGCAGTTAAAGTCTCACGAGGAAGTGCATCTGTGGCTTCATACTGAACCATTTCATAAGGATTGCTTCCCTTTATCTTTGTTCTATCAACAGGAGGACAATCTTGAAGACGTTGGGAGACCGCAACAAGTGCCTTCTTTACCGATGAGACTCTGCCTTCTATCTGTCACAGTACACAACCAAAAGATATTATCTCAGCATAAGAAAATTTTCACACCATAAACAATTTGAAGCCTATTAACCCATAATACACGAAAAACTAACCCCACTACAATAAACTAACAACTCATATCGACCAGCTCCATATGAAACACTTTACCCCAAAAGTTCGAATGAACACTAAAATCTTGATCCTGAAATCTTAAAGAACACACGCTTAACCCTGAAACCCCGGTTCCTGCCTAAACAGAAAAACTAATTCACTACAATAAACTAACAAACCATATCCAGCAGCTCCGCATGAAACCCTTAATCCTAAAAACTGAAATGATACTGCACAACGAAGTAACAGAACAAACACTAGCAGTGGTAATGGAATGCCTCAGTGGTGTTAACCTAAAAGTTCAAGTGATAAATCCAAAAATCATGAAGAGCAAGAAGTAAAACTACCTCAATGATTTCATCCGAAGAGGAGGCACAAAGCGGCAAATCATCAGTTAAAACCCTAATTTTACATCCAGTGTTCTTCTTGATCCTCTCCACCACTCTCCCACCCTTGCCGATGACGGAGCCGGCTTGCGCCGCGTCAGCCACAAGCCGGCAAGACATCATCATGTCGCCGACGTCGACACCCTCCGTTTCCGCTGCCACATCGAGGATCCTATCGAACACCAACAACAGCGCTTCCTGCGCCTTCGAAACCTCAACGGCCTCATCCTTTCTCAGCAGAACCTTGCCGCTGACGGCAGCGTCAGCAATGACCAGGATGATACGGTCCGGCGACTCCGGCGACGCGTCCTCGATTCGGATCTTGGCGCCGGTCGATTGCTGGAGTTTTTTTATGATGGAACCGGACTTGCCGATAACGCCACCGATTCGGGAGGCGTTGCAGAGAAGGCGGAAAGAGGCGTGCCCGGGCGGCACGGAAAGCGGAGGCGGCGGAGGCCTGGACGACCTGGAGCGCTTGGAGGGCCCATTTGGAGGAAACGGGTTCGGGTCGGGTGCGGAACGCTTTGCTGGCGGAGAATGAAAGGTGCTTCCCATAGTTCTCTTCTTCCTCTCTACGAATAAAATAAAAAATTCGGCAAACTTTCGAAAGTAAGAGTTGCAGAAAGAGGGAGCAGATGAGAGGGCTCTGCACTCTGACGCTAAAATGCGCAGAGGGAGAAACACCGTGCGCACCGCGCCTAGGGTTTCTCAACGCGCGCAAACAGAGGCTTTGCTTTGCCACTTCTTTTCTTTTATATATATATATATATATATATTAACATATATATCTCAGCCTCCGTGAGACGACGTTGACGACTTGATGGAGTGGCGTCACTACGTAGCGTCACGACCAAAAACTTTTATATATATATATATTCAGTTTTATTAAATATTTATTTTTCGTGTGTCATTTATAGCAATTTTTTTTTATCATAGAAGTATATGTTTGGATTAAAGTTTAGAGAATTTAAAAGTACTTCGGTATCTCAAATATTTTTTTTCGTTAGATTTTTTGGAATTAACTGTTAATTCACAAAAACATTTTTCTTAAAAGTATGGTTTTTCATATATGTCTATTATGTTTAGTGTTGTCAAAATAGACGGTAATACGCAAATTAATCTGGTTTACTAAGAATTTGAATTGGGTTGGATTTGAAAAAAAAAGTATAATTTTTTTATGCGGACTAATTTTTAACCCGGTTCATCGGATTGAACTCATGGTAAATTGGGTTGGCTCACCAAACAATCTAATTTAATTTAATTATTTATTATTTTGTGTTTTATTAGTTAACATTTTTTTTATTATATTATAGATGGTGATAAAGAAGAAGATGTTTTAATAGAGAAAAGTATTATAGATTTATATATTAAGATTCTAATATTATAAATGGATAAGTGATACGAAAATTATCAATATTAAAAACTTATATGTTTGTCTTTTGTACATGTTTCTGGATTATGCATGGATTGTATGATATTTTTTTTAATTGTCTTTGGGGTTTAACATCATTATAGTGTCATGTTTGTTTAGATTTGAAATAAATAATAATAATTCTTTTATTTAAAAAAAATTATAATTAAATGACTCAACCCATTTAACCCACTAATCCGGTGGATCGAGTCGAGTTCGAATTTTTAAGCTTGTGAATAAGTGAGCCGGGTTGGGTTGGGTTTGCTCACTAAGTGACCAACTCGCAGTGAGCCAGACCGGATCGAACTAGGTTACCCATTTTGATAACTCTACTTGTGTTCTTTTTATTTAGTTTTAAAATGTTTTTAAGTGTGATATCCTTTTATTTATATATCTTTTTAATCATTAATTATTTTATGCACAAATTTAATGGTCATTTAATAACATTTGACATTTAAATCACAAGAGAAAATTTATCTATAAAGTTATTGTTTATAATTTACATCATTCTAGAACTCATATTAATTTTTTAACATCATTAAAAGATTAAGACATTGTGTAGAATGATTAAAAAGAAAAAATATTGTATAGAAAGAGAAAACGAAGAAATTAACTATAAAGAGAAAAAGTACATTTAAGATATAAATATGTTTTTCAATCAAAGATCTATGTTTTTCAATCAAAGATCTATACTAATATCAAACCTCACACGAAATTTTTTACCTGGATCACTCTGAAGGTAGTGATATGTAATCATTTTAAGAACATTTGTAAATGTCGAAATAGAAAATTTTGTTTGTGACAATCAATATTAATGTTAATGGTAGTCCTAAGAACACCACGACAAATTTCAAATTTCTTGTCTAGGTCATGAATCTCAAAGTGTAACAACTTTTTGCATACTTGATGAGAATTGTGAACCTTAATAATTATTTAGAAATAGCATTAATAACTTATAACATTATTTCAAATTTTGTTTATTGTGACAAATTTATTTTTAAGTATCATTTTGAAAAGGATAGATTTTAATTTGTAAAATTATATATATATATATATATTAAATATATTATATATATAAAAGATAATAAACAAAGACACTTAAAGAGGTTTTAAAATATATCTTAAAGAAAAAACACACAATATTTTTTTTATTTAGATATGCTTGTTATTATTGATGATATTATCATTGAATTTAGTAAAGAGTCAAATTATTATGTTTGAATTGAAATTACATTAAATTAAATGATGTTTAAAACTTCGTAACTTTAGAGCTGTCAAAACGGATTACAATCCACGGGCTAATCCGGTCCATCACGGGTTTGAACCAAGTTGGATTTGAAAAAATTGTATCTTTTTTATGCGGATCAGATTTCAACCCTGCTCATGCGGGTTGAACCTGTGGTGGGCCGGGTTGACCCACCGACCTACCTAATTTTATTTTATTAAAATTTAATTTTAATTTTATAAAAAAATATTTATTATTTTGTTTTTACTTGAAAAAATTATTTAAGTTTCTTATTTTCAAAATTAAATTTAGATTTGAATTATAGAAAGTTTGTAATTTTTTTATTTTAAAAAATTATAATTAAGTGAGTCAGTGAATCAACTTGTTTATCCACCAACTCGTGGTAGGTCGGACCGGGTTTGAATTTTTCTGACTTGCTAATAAATGAGCTGGGTTGAATTGGTTCACTAAGTGACCAACCCGTGGTGGGTCGAACTAGATCGGGTCAGATAACTCGTTTTGACAATTCTAATATTTTGTATAAAGACAACGGTTGTCCGTATAGATGAATGTATAGTTAAGTATTATTGAAGGGACACATGCAAAAGTCATGTTTTAAAGAAAAAAAAAAAGTGATTACTTGTTGGTTGGTATTAAGGCATGAGAATCATGCAAACTTATTATGTAATAATAAAAAAGAGAAATTGTATAGGATTAGATCATCATGAATAAATGTGAATAGTAAAACATTTAGGATGTTTTCTGAAACAAACATTTAGGATGTTTGTGTTTTCAATGCTAATTATTTCTGTCATAATGGAAGAGAATTCCTCTTCGATGTTTCTTTTAAGGAATGGAAATTAAATGCGTGGAATGTTTGTACAGAAATGTTAAGTAAACTATTAGCAAGGAAGTTCATGAAAGAAGATAGTTACCAATCTGAATCATCCATGTACCTATATTTCTTATCTCTATTTCCTTGGGTTAACATGAAAAGTTAGTACAAACTAATTCACTTAAATTTCTTGTGAGTTTCATATTTGTTATTTAGCTCACTAGATAAGGTTAAAATAATTTATTTTTCTTAAACTAAATGCACACAAATGTACAACAAAATAAAATAAGGAATAATATTAGACCAAACAGGTAAAATTGTTCTGGACTGGAATCTTACATTTTGACCTAGTCTATGAGATTTAACTTAATTATTTTTTTTAAAGCTCGAAAGAGTTTGATAATGTATCTTCAAAAATTTTTAAAATATATGTAACCTCTTCCATTAAGATATGATTAATTTTTAAAAAATAGAAAAGTGATTCTTTGACCTAGTTGCTTTTATAATTTTAAGATATATAATTATTTTTTAATGAAATATTATGATTTTATAAATATATAAATATTTGAATTAATTAAATTAATTATAAATTAAATAATTTTGCTTATAAATATTTAATATTTATTTTAAATTATTTTAATGAATTAATAATACTTAAGACTATCTAAAATATATTTTAAAATTTTCATATCATTTTAGAGAGAATAAATTTCGAAATCCGATGTTTTTTCTTTTCAATTTTCATATTCCATACAATATTTTTTATAGTAATAATTTTTATATGTTTTTCATTTATCAACATTAAACACACATTTTATTAGTTTCACTTGTTATTAAATTTCTTAATTTTCCAGTACAAATCAAAATAACAAATACAACACAAATGTTAACTTTAATACATGATAATAAGATTATAAATGAGTAATAAAAATAATAAATAATACAGTTATTATTATTATTATGATAATGTTGATAGTCATAATTAATTAATTGGAATCTAATATATTATCACACTAAACATATGTTAACACATGACATCAAATAAATAAAACCCAATTAGTTTTTATCAAATTTCATTAATCAGAAGTCAAATCTGGAATTTGGAATTCAGGATGAAACCTTTGAAATGTAGGTTGAAACACCCATTTCATGAGAAACTTTATTTAAAAAGGAAATGGTTTGAAGAGTTTGCTTATGCTTGGGTGAAATAAGATAACTATTATTAGGAATTAGTGTGGCATGAAGGTTCGAATTTTTAGATCCCTAAATCAAGACAGAAGAAAATTATAGGTAAAATTAGTTGTTTGGATTAAAATATATTAGCTAATCTAGCTTACAAAAAATGGAATTGGATTAAAGTTCTTGTTTGGAATTATAGATGAATTATTCGTTGATAAAAAGAAAGCCTAAAAACCAAATTTTTAAAATTTTAATTACAGTTTACGTAAATTATCCTTTGTCATTTATAGTTTAGGAATGGAATTTACCAGTACCTCAATGACTACAAAGAAACCTCTAACTGTATACATTTTCTGTATTAGGATATATTTTTTATTTCTTTCTTTTTTTCAGGATTTCCTTGCACTTTTTTTTTTGTTTTATTTTATTTTAGTTTTTATTATCTTTGTCCTGTTTAAGTTATTGACAGTCTATGCGTGGAACAGTATATTTAATAATCTTGAACTGTTTTATTATATTGGTAATCTATCATTATATCTCTATTCCAATAGAAATGCTGATAAACAATAGAAATGCTGGTGTTTACTAGAGAAAACAAATGAAAAGGAATGAATAATATAAAGCCAAGACGAATCACAAAGATCTTCATTCCATCTTTTTGTCTACCAAAGAGACAATACTTTACTTATTCCCGATCATGATTTTCCTACCCCAGAAGAAAAGTCCTTTTATAAATAAAAAGGACTTTTTGCTCCACCCTAGAAGATAATCACATAATAGTAAATTTTACCATTCCAACAATACAATTTCTTGTTGAGAAAGGAAAATTAAATATATAAATTTTCTGAGCAGTAGATTAATACCATATTTTCATTACTAAATGCTTTATTAAATCTTAAAGGTGCCTTTCTGAGCAGAAGATTAATACCATATCTTCATTACTAAATGCTTTATTAAATCTTAAAGGTGGGCAACTTACCCAGAATCAATAGAAAGTATTTACAAGTTGACATTATGTAGAAGTAGAAAAAAAAAAATCCTATCCTTGAAGGTTCAACCGACTGAACAATGCCAAAAAAGGTTGTTCAGGGACCCAGTACACAAATCCAACAACAGGCCCTTGTTTGAGGAACTGCAAATCAAATATACAAGTTTCAATCACAGACATTAAGGATGAGTTCTAACCGGAGTTAAAATAGCAGGATAAAGCAATTAGACAAAATTGAACAAGAACCTTTCCGTCTAGTATCACAAGTTCACCGTCAACCCATCTAGGATTTTGAAATTTTGGGTCCGCAAGCCTCCCCTGACCTTCATAGCGTGCAAGCTGTGATGCCAAAGATGTCAGAATATTAAGCAAAACAATTATAATAATTTTTTCACTCTGAACTAGTGATGAAAAGATTAGGAAAAGGATAGAGAAAACACTGGTAACAACTATTGGGGTACCAAGTGAAAATGCACTGCCTACCAATCCAAACTCTTTGGGAATTATTTTACTGAGAGGAAGTCGATGCCTCTTTCCAACTTTTGCTCGAAATGCTACCTAAGAAGATAAAGAAACATGAAACTTTGACAGAAGTAGCACAAAAAAGTGAACACAGATTAATACAGCAACAAAGAAATGATTAGGCCAATACAACATTGATTAGCTAATTCCCAGAGGAAAAACTTCTAAAAGAATAAATTCAATACTTAATCCCGACACTGATTTAAGCTCGATGAGACACCCAACTTACAGCAATAAACTCCAGAAAAAATCCCCGCAATAGATTGAGAGCCACAAAATGGCTAGCGTACCTTGTTACAAATTAAATTACAGTAATGTTGTTTGATTCTATGTTCAACCACTACAACCCATGTGACCTAAGTCATCAATTCACCATGCAACTGAATGAAAATGTGCAAAGGTATCAAAATTTAAAAATATTTACATGGCATATGCAACTCGAGTTTGTCTCGATATATTGATTTTTAAGTATCTAATTACCTAAATAAACATATTAATTGAATTAGCAATACATTTTGTTTATTTATTTAGAAAAATGTTGAATAATATTAAAATTATGTAACTTTTTATTTGAATAGCTTTTATTTGTAATTACTACTGTGAAATGTCAAACAAGGTATATTTGAATAGTTTTCATTTGTTAATTAACTGGAGTTTCACACGTTTCAGTATTCAGAGTCAGACTGATACCGTGCAAGTCTGTCTCCACAGTCAGACTAGCACACTCTTTTTTGATCTGAAAAGTATTAAACATGTCAATTTGCAGGATAGAGGTTAATGCCTCGTCCTACTTCCAAGAATCTGAAAACCTATATATGTAAAGATAAAATACATGAAATTGCAATTTCTTCAAGAATAATTTAAACAAATCAAAGCAAGACTTGCAGCTCTTCTCCGACTCAGATACAATACAACATTCCTTTTTCCAAAAAAAAAAAGAGAGGGTAGTGGGGTCTAAGATTGCTACAAAGAAACCAATATAATAAAATAGTCAAGGATAGAGGCAAAAAAATTTTACGTTTATTAAATCTATCCAATAAATTTAGAGTATTACCTGGCCTGCTGGTACATAAGGATCCCCAGTCAGTTTCAAGGCTTCCACATACTGATAAAATTCAAGATTGGAAGACTCTTTATTCTCACCATCTTCTTGCCAATGACCATATCTATATCTCAGTTGAATTACTTCAGATGAGTAAAGCCCATGTGCACTAATGTATAGACCTGATGAAAGTGAAAATATTTAATATTCAGTATACACTCAGATTAAAATCTTACACTGAGCAGGCAATCTCAGCACCTCAAAAATACTAAATTAACAAGTTCTCTAAAATATCACCATTCAAAGGATCTAAAGAAGTTGGTATTTCAATGCGACTGAACATAGTTGAACCAAACAATTCACGGTTTTGAGGCCGGCTAAGATTAAGTCTTACTAAGTCTTCCACATCTTTGAGAACCTAAAAGATTGAAGCAAAACACTATCACATAAGCAATTTTTCAGCTAGACTCAACAAATTCGACAAACTTTGCAAACACTACAATTTGCAGGTTTATATTTTACTCAGAATAAGATCATATCAATCATCAGATAGTAAACATTAACCTACCTTTGGGGGTATTTTCCCCTTTCCAATGAACTTAGAAAGATTATACATAATACTATCACCTCTATCTTGGCCTTGAATTTTTGTTGATTTATCTGGTGAACATTTCCCTTTGCCATGACCAACCTGTTCATGGACTAATTCTTTTATGGTAAACGAAAATGAATCTTGTCCGGATGTCTTCAGCTTTGCAGGAACTCGAAGCAATTCTCTTGTAGGAAAACTGCTGGAATGTTTCTGGACAAGACCACCAATGGCAGGCTTGACTGCAAATTTATTTTGTTCATCATGTTCAAAAGCTTCCAGACTAGATCTTAATTCATTCTCATCATGAGTTTCAGACTCAACATCTTTCAGTTCTCGAGTTTCTGTTTCATTGTCCTTGTTAGAATGTACTTCATCTTCATCTTCATCCCCTTCTTCCTCAGTTATCTGCTCAATCACCTCAGATATTATATCCTTGTCTACTTTGTCTGGAGTTGTAAACTTCAAAACCTTCTTTACACCAGGGATCGTATCCTTCAGGATATTCTGACATCCAGGCATTCCATCAGTTGGATCAGAGCTATCATTCCTATCATCAACAACCTCCGGATCTTCAGGACTCCCAACAAATAGCTCACTTTTATCTTCTGGTGACTCCACAGAACTTGTTCTCTCAGCAGCATCCAAAGCTTTAGTGGATTTTGTTGGGGGACTATAGGAACTTCCTCTCTGCTTTAAATACACAGCCTGAAAAGCATAAGAATGTATAAGACCAAAGGTACTATTGAGTTTGCAACAAAATACGAATTAAATCCAAATCAAACCATGCATTGGTTCAGGCAATTCTTAAATAAACACTTGTCACTTGGTTAGGTTTCTGAAATTTGTAAACTTTGATGCATGGTTGAGTTAAATTTTGATCCTCAAGCAAATCAAGCTGGAACATGACCAATATAGGCCACACCTAGAAATATAAGTTGCCTAAGTTTTCACTCTTAACTTGAATTAGTAATACTATAGCAAAAATCCTACATATGTGTGTAACCCACTCTTAATTTGCCATGAAAAACAATTTTTTTAAATTTGGTGAAATTTGCCATTTGAAAATTAAGAGTCAAGCAATATGAACCTCAAAATGAACTAGCATGCTTGTTTGGCCAAAGTCAGTATATTTTTTAAACTAAAACCCAATGCAAAGAGAATCGTGTTATTTTAAATCCAACACATTGGTTGCTATTCTAGACTGTTATTAATTTATAGAAATACAAATATTTGTGTAAAAGATTTCATGAACAATTCAGATAGTATGGACTGTGAAGTGAACGAAGTTTTTGGGTCATAAGCAATATATTCCATTGTTGCATATAATCCCTGATTCCTCTATCACAATGCTTATGATAAAAAATAATTTACCAACAAAATTATTGAAAGAAACTTTTATAACAGCCTACAGAATATAATTGTAAGCACACTCATCCATACTCAGCTACAAAAATGTTCAGTGAACAACAACAATCCATTTTGAGTGCAATTAGTTTGGCAAATAAAATAAGGTAATTGAACTCAAATTTTTTAGAGGAATGCCAATTGCTTATGTTCTAATGAATGATTCCAGGAAAAGTAACAAAAAATTAAGGGATTAGTTTAGAAGAGATACCTGTGACTTAAATTCACCATTCTTATTCTTTATAAGAAAAAATTCAAATAGAGGAACACCAACAGCAGAAGTAGCAAGTTGCCTGAAAAATTACAGTGAAGGTCAACATCAAGTTATGAAAAAGAAATTATCTTATACAACAGAATAGAACTTTCTGTTATAGAATAGGCAACACAAGAAAACCTTGGTAAACGTATCTCTGGCTTGGGAACAATTTTTTTTTTTGGGGGAACACTCAAATGGTTGGTGAGTAACCACTTATTGACATAACTGATTGAATATTGTACCTAATTTAGAAAATTTTACTAAGATTTCCTTCTTTAAAAATTTGCCATAGTAAATTAACACCATAAGATATGGACAAGGAGCACACCAAGCACTCAGGGTATGAACTTATGGAACATGAAATTCATAAAAAAATTATATCTCTATCATCTAGAATATTGTTGTCTACCTTTAAAGTATTTCATTCAATCTTTGCTAACTTTCTCAACCTAGTTCAAGGCATCACCATTATGACAAAGATGACAAAAAAAGACCACACTCATAGATGCTCACAAGTAAAACTTGCTATGGATTATATTTGGTTAGTTTGACGGGTATTTGCAGGCAAAGTAAATGAATTAATTACTTCTTTAGTCATCAAGAGGCAGGGCTGCTAGTAACGTACCTGTGTAGTGGTTGCCCACAATTTAAAACTACTTAGATACCCCCCAATAATACAAAGTACGTTACCCTCTAATTGTTTCAAGAACCGAAAGCCAGTTTAGAGATACCCCATTATATGATTGTGAGGTTAAACCCCGGTCATCAAGTTGATCAAAGGTCAGCAACAAAGGACAAAAATATATTATAAATTTACCGACACTACTAAAAGGCACAAGTTCATAAAGTGGAAGTTGAAGTCAAATTCAAATCAACTTAACGCTGTCACAATTATGTTGTACGGAAATATGATTTCTATCTTAGACTTATAACCAAATTACTCCATTAGAATCTTCTGTGTTGTTTATATGTAAGTGCAAACCAATTGTACACTTCAAGACTAGGCTCGTCTGTCTTCTCCATTTACTCTGCCCCTGTCACACTATCATGCAAGAAGTTTTGTTAACAGGCTGGTAGAGAAAGATGTTTAATTTCAAACCACTCTTTTACTTTCTAGTGAATTAAACTTACAAGTGCGTAAGCAAATAAGCCCAAATCAGTAGTCCGTTATACACTATAATTCAATTCCACCTCTATTTAATTGGGATTTCCAACGCATATAAAAATATTGAAGTTCTAGCATACATATCTAAATTCTAAGGTAGCATCTCTTTCCCCAAAATTAATTTTTCCCTTTCATGAAAGAACCATAAGAAATAGAAAATACCCAGGACTATAACTCCTTGCCACGTATCTTCCATGCTCTGGAGTTATGCGAATAATTAGACCGTGTGGACCATTAGTGTCTTCCGAGATTCCAGCCCACCAACCCACCTGCAATAGCCATAACATATTGATGTCAAAGTATATCGTACTGCTAAGATACCAAGTCTAGAGATGTTACAGTATCACAGTTATATTTGGATGCTTTGAAGAGAATAACGTAAAGAGTAGTTCAGACCATTAAGGAATGCAGGGAGAGATTGAACCCTCTCCTATATTTTCCATCTTCTCTCCCTCCACTGTAAGCCGAACACGAGTCCCATTGGCACTAGGGAAACCCTCATCAAGTACCAATCACTCTGGAAGATAGGTATTCACGAAAAAAATTGGAGAGTTTTGGATAATTGAAAAAAGAGATTAACGGGATGTACCATTTTCAAATCCACCATACCAGGCCACCAAAAAGTAAGGGAGAGGGGAGACATACAATGGTTATGGTTCCCATCATTTCCCATTTCAATTTATTGCTTAAAATATCCCAAACAATGGGTTTCAAACTTTTTCCTACACCATTGTATCAATTCAAACATAATCAATAGGTGAAGAGCACATGTTCCAAAATAAGAGCACGTTACAGGCTGGTAAGAAAAACAAAAAGTGCCACACCAAGAACTTATTCCATTCTACAAAAATGAAGTATATGGTCCACCTCCTTAGATTTAACTAAACTAAAACAGTTCAAATCACGAGTATGAGCTATAAATAAAATAGCAAGGAGAGTATCACCTTGAGCTATAAATAAAATAGCAAGGAGAGTCTCACCTTGATAGCGCATACAATTTTCCAACCTATGTGATAGCAACTTAAATACAGCTACAATTATTACAGATTCTAGGATCATTCTTTGACGTTGCATTTCAGATTCCTTTCCATAAAATATATACAAAGACATTCTTGAAATGAGAACTCACAAGTCCGATGCCAGCTTCATCTCTTAAGAAAGCTGCATCACTGTACCGCTCTTCCTCTATGGCCCTCTGAAATATACGGAAGGAAAATAAAGAAAGTCCAATGGAATGCAAAGAGAAAGCAGAATAAATAAAAAGCAATAGGACCGAAAATTCATACATTTAGATTAGATATGACCGTTCCAACAGTGTCATTGGTAGCTACAGCTGCAATGGCCACCTTAAGCGCAGCCGCATCATCATAATCCTCAAATTTCACAGCATCACCGAAGCGAGACTGTTTCGTTGAGCACAAAAACATGTCATCCTCATTTATTAGCAGCATCAGTAAAAGTTCAAACAAACAAATTCCTATAAATAATCTCTTTGGTCCTGAAAGTGTCATGTTTGGTCTAAAATTAAAGAAGTCTTTGAATGTTTCATTTTGATATTTGAAAGAGTAAGGAAGTTTCAAATAAATCCTTGAAATTTCTGACTATTTCAGAGACTTCTCTTTCAAACTCTAAATATCTGCTAGTATTGACAAATTGCACCTTTTAGAGGCTTAATTTATTTTATTCGTTTGAAGACTAATGTCCTGTCATATTCTTTCTTTCGTCAAAAATAGCCTTTTACCCGGAGATTGGCAGTAAAAATCCGTACAAGGTAGAATAATAGTGAGTGTGTACCTTGAGAACGTGCAGGAGACTTTCCTGTTCATCAATCTCGTGGAAATGGTGACGCCATTGTTCCCAATCCCATTCGGCGTCTTCCATGGAGGCAGAACAGCGCAGAGAATTGATGTAGGAATTGAATTTGTTGAGGGAATTGGAGACCGCGTGGGATATGGAAGGAAGTGGAAGCAAGCGTGTAGATAATGAGGAGGGAAAAGAGGAACACAATTTGGTGTTTGGAAAGTTGAAATGCGTTGTTGTTGGAGACGATGTTGATGTTATGGAAGCCATGGATGGATGTGTGAGTGTGCTGTGTGCTGTGTGCTGAGTGAGCGAAGTGTGACTATGAGAGGAAACGAAGGAATATAAGGCTGTGAAGGTCACGCTATGGCCGGGAACAGTTGGTTTTGCAGCAAGGGATAAGAACCAACTTCGGTTACATTGTTCCGTGATGTGTCATCACCTTAACTTGGTCAGAGACTAAAGCGGCGTGAATCTAGTTCTTAAAAGTGGGAAATTTATAAAAAATAAATATATAAAACGAACTTTTAATTTGGTTATAACTATAATGTTATGTATAGGTGACTGATGTCATATTAAATTTAATTTTTAATGTGATTTTGATTTCTATAAAAGTTTTTATTTTTTTTGTTAACTTCGTTATAACAATATTGTTACTTTTAATTATACTTTTTTAATCACTTTATTAATTATTTATCTCGATACTAGATTCACAACCTAAAAATACTTAATAGATCAAACATATATATGCAAGATATGCTTTTATATATTATAAAAACAGGTTTAAAAAGTAATAATTTTATTTAGGCATAAGATTTAATTTGAAAATTTATATGACATGATTATCATAGTATTAAATTTAGTTAGTAACTATTATTATATAATCAAACATAGTCACTCAATAGGTATAATAAATAGTAAGGTTGTTACAGTAAGTTAATCTAAGGGTTGGTTATTAGTAATTGAATTAAAAATGAAAGTATGGATTATTATTTTGTGTTTTTATCATTTTATTGAGTCTTTAAAATATCTTATGTTTGTATATTAAAAAAATAATATTTTTTTTAGAATAAAAATCAATGTATAATTATATATTTTGAAGACACAACATAAAAATAAAAATAAAAAAATTAAGAAAGAATCTAAATTACTAAAAGTAAATACGTTCCTTCTCCAACTATTACAAAATTTTATAAATCAATTTAACCTATTACAAATGGACTCACTCAACTTCTGTTGACCTATTTTTTTTAGCCATCACTATTATTAAAATAAATTAAAATATTTGATAAATAAAGTAATTAATTAAACATCAAAATTATTTACATATTATTAAAAAATTAAAATTTAAAAAAATATCAAATTATCAATTTTGAATTCAATAATTATTAATAAAAAATTATGAAAAAGGTAAAAAATAATAAAGAGTTGTTATTGATGTATTATGAGTTAACAAATCATAATATATTTTAACATTTAAAAAAAACAATCACATTTAACCGTTATGATAATTGAGGATGACTCATCAGTTAAAACTCATTTTGATACTTATAATAAATAATACCCATTCATATTTATAGAAAAATAATATCATAAAAAAATAATTCAAAATTAACATGTTTAAAATAGTAAGTATTTAAATATTGAATACGATGAATTTAATATGAAAATGAACTAGACAAACAAAAATTGAGGAGATTAAAAAGGTCGTGTATAAAAATTATTCTAGATCTTAATAAGCGAATTGATTTTTTGAGTGAACTACGGTAACATTTAAATATTCTTCTTAAATTTTCGCAAACCTTATACGTTTAATTAACTGTTTACATTTTCCAAAATTATGTTGAAATATTTTCAAATATTTAGCTTCATGTTGAATATTGTTCTAAAATTAATCTTAGAGTAAATTTATGTTGGATAAAAAGGAAAATATTTTTTTTAACAATAATTTATGTAACAGCTTCTGATTGTTACGTTTAAAATATAAGAATTAATAAAATAATAATATATAGTCTATTATAAAAAAGTTATTATAAAAAAATTATTAAAGAAAATTGTTAAAAAGAAATTGTTAAAAAGAAATTGTTAAAAAAAGTTGTTAATACATGATGAGAAAAACAAAAATCAAAATTCTCCATGCATGTATTGAACGCGCACCTTTAAATTTCCTAATGTTTTTCTATAAGATATTTTGACAACATTTTTTTGACAACATTTTAATACATGTCATTCTGTGATTGGTCTACATTGGTGTTTATGATTATTATTATTGATTGTGGAATAATTTTGGACCAATCACAAAATGACACGTAAACAGTGTTAAAATATTATCAAAAAAATGTTGTCAAAGTATCATTGTCTTTTCTATATTGGATGGACAATTCAATCCACGAAGAATATAATTGGAAATTTTGTTTTCATCAATAAATAATATTTTTGTTAGCAAGATGAAACGTAAATCAACTTAAATCTAGAATAGCTGTTCCAAATTTCAGCAGGAACACTGAAGGTATTATATGATGCATATTTTTCTATGAAAATCATAAAAACCACCCATTATGCAACACAAATAACATTTCAAAAGTTTTTATGAATACATTTCGATAATAAATATCAAGCTACAAACTTTTTATTAAATTGGCTGTTCATCTTTATTTTTATTTTTTGATTGTCTAGTGTACTAAATCTAATACACTTGTGAGAGTTGGAAATAATAATATTAACTTTTTTATTGATATAGTAAAACACAAAATCAAGTTTAAGTTTATTTGTTAGGCAAACTAAACAAACCTGATTAAATATAAGTAATCACAGTTAATTAATTTTATGATAATTTTACCAATTTACCATTAGTTCCTTACTTACAAGTCAACCTACCTTCGAATTTAACCCCAAGAAAGAATTCAATTCGGATTTGTTAGGCAAAGAAATGCTTGAACATTATTTTCTTTATTATTTGTTATTATACACTAATGAAAATTCCATTAAAAATATAACTATAAAAAGTAGTTAAATATAATGGAAACCATAGTTATAAAAGGAGGTAGTAATTTTTGGTAGCATTCCTTTAAATATAAAATAAATTATATTAGATATCTATTTTATATAGATTTAAGATTTACTTACTCATTATTTTTAACTATAATTAACTCACAATATAGTGTAAAGTAATCCACACAATAAATATTTTTTGTAATGTTTAAAATTTGGAACCAGTTCATTTAAGCTGAACTAGTTGTGATGTAGTATAGGTTAATTTAACCTATAGAGGAAGGGAAAAAATCATGTAATTAGAAAATTAATATTCAATTACAACTTTAATTATTTGATTTTTATGTATTATATAAAAATATATAAAATTTTATGTAGATGGACAATAGTGATATTAAATTAAAAGAAATGAAGTTGAAAATGATTGAAAAATGAATTGATGTCACATGGTCATTGATTTAATTCGTTATGTAAAATTTAGATTATGTGTAATGTTTAATTATTAATTATATAAATTTGATTTGTTATATTTGATTAAATATACATGTAAAAATACTAAAAGTATATTTTTTTTTTAATTTTAAAATTGAAGTGAGCTGAGGATTTGTTTAATTCTCAATGCACATACATTCGATAGGCCAATAGTTTTAGAGTGAAACAATATTAGGTAACTTAAATTCGAGTTAAACAAAAAACAATTTGTTGACATCCATTATTTCTAAAAAGTTATTTAAATAATAAAATATTACATGTGGATGAATTTTAAAAATAAAATAATAATATACTTAGTTACATAATAATGATATAAAATTCTAAAGGGGTTAAATAAGGGTTTGCATGCGGACACGTGTAAGTTGCTAAAAGGATGTATGGCTTGAATGGCAGGTGAAGAATCCCACCATGGAGAAGCAAACTGTGACATACAAAGTTGGAATTGGAATTGAAATTGAAAAAATCAGAATGAAGAAATTATATAAAGCCATTAGATGAGACAAAGTTTGTGATATTGAAGAGTGAAAATGCGTAGAGAAGGTGAAGGTGAGAGAGAGAACGTGCCTCAACTAACTGCAAGTTCGAGCAGGAGAAGGCTGAGAAAGAGATTCAGACCAGACCCTTTCTTGTTACTCTGCAGATGCTTCAGCTTCCTTGTCATTCTATCTTCCATTTTCTGCATCGCCGTTAATGTGCTCTCTGCAATTCGTTCATTCAAGAACCAATCTGATGTATCTCTCTCTCTAAAATCTGATATCATTCGCTTCGTGTTCAGTCTTCATTGCGTGTGTTGTCTTTCAGATATTCGATGGCATATTTCGGTGTTACGCCGTTTTCATAGCGTGCTTCGGGGTTCTGGCTGAGACGGAATGGAGCTTCATCGTCAAGTTCTGGAAGGTTAATAATTAATTAGTTAGTACTTTCCTTCTTTTCTAATTTATTATCGGAACGTAGATGCTGAGCGAAAAATTGATGTTGCTGTTCTCACTTCCTGCTATCTAATACCATGCATATTTACAGGTTATAGAGTATTGGGTTGCCAGGGGTATGCTGCACATTTTGTACGTTTTCTCTTTAACATTGATGCTTATTTTTTGGTGTGGATTCAATCATCCTTGTTTTTTTTTCTCAGTACCTACATTATACATAATGTTACTAATTCTCTCTCATGAAAAAGAGAAAGGTAATATAATATGTGGAACAAAAATCAATTGAAACCATAGTCAGGAGTTTCTAAAATTAGAGAATACTTGAGTGTTTAGCTTGTAGATGTTTTTGAGTTCAGGCATTGCATGATTGGTTTTGCTACTACTGCCGGTTGTTAATGTCCAATACATGTAGTGTACGGCGTAGAATTGCAAGATTTTGTTTGTTTGTATTACGAAATTTATAATGCACAAATTGCTTCTTAGTCGGGTTTTTTCTGTTTCTGCAGTGTTGCAGTCATGACTAGGGCCTTCCCTGACTATAGTGGGGAGAAAAAAGAGCTAATAGTTCTTCAGAGCATAGCGTGCTATATGCTTCTTGCTTGTGGCGTAATTTACGTCGTGTCGGTAAGATTTTTGAAGAGAACAAACTAATTAGTCAAATGACCTGGTCTCTGTAGTCGTGTATGCTCGGATGTTTGTACATGATTTAAACGAATTGATGTCTATTGTATATATGCGCAAGGTTATATTTGATTAGATTATATATATATATATATATATATATATATATATAAGTAGATAGATAGATATTTATATATGAGCTTCCCTAGTCAATATTCTAAGAATTCTAAATAAGAATCTCTGTTACATTGTATTACCATTTGAAGGGAATTCTTTGCATTGGTTTTCTGAAACGTTCCCGGCAGAAGCAAGAGATATCCAGAGAGCAAGCAGAAAAGGATCTTGAGGTAACGTGGCATATATTGTATTGCATCCCGTGTATCAGCAGTTTTTGTCTTTCCTAAATGGAAAATGTTTTTATAAAACTTTTTTACACCGTTTTAAATATATATATATATATATATATATATTTATTATAAAAAAATTGTTAAAAGAAATTGTTAAGTTATCCTAGTCCTTCCTATATACCTTGGTAACGTAACATTGCACTAAGAGAAAACTTAAACTCTGGAACCTTTTCCATGAGCTTTTTTTTATTTACCCAATAATAGCCCTTGATTTTTTGAGCTCCAAATCGTATTGTTTCAAATCAAGATACTAATTGACTTGTAGTTCTCTTAACGAGCTAAAGAACAGAGAAAAGAAATCAAGGATTTTAGGATGCATACTATTATTGCTTTTCTTTAAAAGATTCTATCTACAAGATGTACCATACTTGTTATTTCAGTAATCCTCAGCTAGAGGTTTGCCTCTTGTTGTCAACAACATTGTTTTCAGATTACAATACTACCATTCTTCTTGTGTATCGTTGCCCCATTTCTCCATCATCTTTCGTGGACATTGGGCACAGATTCATAACTTTGACTTCGGTTTTCGCTCGTAGTAACTAACAGAATTCATAATATATTATCTCTCAAAACGTTCTTATTCTCCATTTAATTCTTAGTTTTTACTAAAAGATCAACCGAAGTTTACTTGCTTCTTTGAACACTTAACAGGAGTTGGAACGCCGTAGAGAAGAACTTGAGCAACTGCTTATTACACAATAGGTTGAAGCTTTTGAAAGTAGTGCAGAAAATTGTCTCATTTCGCACTGAACAAACCTCCACTGGCAACAACCTAAAAATTTATGGCAGTGCTGTTAGCTACTACTATATTGCTTTTTCATTCTATGAAACAAATGAATTACATTCTTTAAAGGGAATTGACCTATTGTGTAAACATGTAGAAGTAATATTCAAAAGGATCCCCTCATGACCAATGTTCAGATAAACTCTTGCGAAATTAAATTAAATATAAACTTACTTAAAAAAATGAGATTGTATATTTCATATATTATTTTCTTTGTTTTATTTTGAAATACAATATTTACAAAATATAAATAAAATAAATTGAATATTAAAATTTAAAGTCTTAAAATATAACATTTTAAAATATATAAAACCATAAGGAGATCACTTTTATGTTTTCTAAGATATTCTAGAAATACGTACATATTGTATCTAACAATTTATTTTCGACCCTTGGTCGTGTATAAAAATTTGTTTAACTAATGATAATCATAGTATTGCAAGTGAAATTAGTCTCTAATATAGAGGTTAGAGAAACTCGTTGCAGGATGGAAAAAAATAACACGATTTTAAAATATATAATAACATTTCTTATGTTATTAATAAAGTAACAATCATGTTCCTCATTTTATGATAATTAATTAATAAATCAAATGATATAATTTCATATTCATTTATTTAATTTTTTATATTAAAATATTTGTTCTTCAAATACTTTTTATATTAAGATTTAGTGATGATATATAGAAAATATGAAATATTTGACATTTTTGGAATCTATTAATAGAAAAGTATAAATTATCACCAAAGAAAAGGATGTTTAATCAAGTATCTTTTTACAAAAAACACATTTGTTAGTTTACATGTTTATTTTATTTTAGTAAGTTAAAAATTTTACGGTCATCTTATATCAAAATTTCACAATTATTTTGATACATCTTGTTAGTATTTTAAAAAAAATGGTACTTAAATTTTTTTATTTATTCTATTTGAGAAGAACATAATAAATTACATTTATAAAATGCATAATAAATCATGATAAATAAATAACGGTATATTTTTTTAACTTTTTACAAAACAAAATTTACCTTATAGACTAACAAGTTTATGGAATGTGGGTGCCACCGTATTAAAGTTTATGGGATGTGAATATCATCTATTAAAAACTTACGAGATTTTAAAATTTTAATATCTATTTTAGAATTCTCTCTCTACAGGAGATAATGTAGGTATTATTTAAAACAACTTTGCCAACAATAATTTAAATTTCTCTTAGAAACTATTTAATATTTTATACTCAATTTATTTTGAAATTTATTAATGACGACCGGGCTCCTTTTCATACGATGATGCAAGTCATTAAATATTACGTTTTAAATCACATGTAGTGTCATTGAATATTATCATTAGTTATAAATAGTATTTTTATTATTTTGGTAATTATATCAATTCTACATTCATCCCGTAACTAATGAAAGTTAATTTGTATTTATCTTTTTTCCGCTTAATAGAATGTTAGCATATCAATCTATGTGCTCTATATGGATACATATTTGACTATGGAAATATATATATTCTTTTAAAAATCCGTTCACACTGTTTAGTACAATTTTAACAGTTTCTGCTGATTTTTAATTAATAATATTACAAAATTGTTGATATTTTTATGTTTATTATATTATACATTTCAATTTAATTTTCCATGTTATTAATACTAAACTTTTTAGTTTTTAATAATATTTTTTTTGAATAAAGATAAAAAGAGCCTTTATTTTGAATAAATTCAAAATCGAAAAAGAGCGGGACCTTACCGGCGCAGCCGCTGTTTGATGAGTGAAGAGACGCTCTTTGATTTGCTTTCTGAAGAACTCACACTCGCCCAGCGTCAGGTAAAACTCTTAACCTAATCTACCCTTAATTGCACCTTCGTTTTTCATTTATTGTTACGTTTTAAAAATACGATTTTTCAATCAGATCCGCTAAAGTCGCCATTGTTCAACCTTTGTTTGATTTTGATCTGTGTATTGTAGGGCTTAATGCATGCTTGAATCCAATTAACACTGTATGCGTGTGTTGTGTACTTTATTATATTATCAGTGAGTTAAAATCTGTGTTGGAAGGGAGATAAAGGGATGGAAAATGTGTACGCCGAGTTGGATGATGCCAGAGCGGAGGTGGAGAAGCTCAAGGCTGAATGTCGACTCAAAGGTCAACTCTTTGAGGGTCTGAAGCAAGATCGTGCCCAAGAATTTCTCAAATTTCAGGAATCCAGGAAGCGGGTCGAGGAACAGGCGCGCGAGCTTGATCTCAAGTCTGAGGAGATCCATGAGCTGAAGAAAGTTCTAGAAGAATTGAACTCTAGTTTGCATGAAAAGGAAGCACACGTTGCGCGTTTGAGTTCGGAGAATAAAAGGATCCAAGCAAGTTCTGCTGATAGGTTGGTCAAATTGGAGGAGAGTAATAGATCGCTGGTGTTGGCTTTAGATGAATTAAGAGTAAGAAATGAGTCTCTGGAGCAGAATGCCTGTGCCAATAGTAAGGAAATTTTGAGTCTTAGGGCATTCTTGTTGGCCGCGGAGAAGAAGTGTTCCGAATCAGAGGAAAAAGTGCAGCATGGTGCAATGCTGAAAGGGAGAGATGGTGTGATACTGCAATTGGAGGAAGAGAATATAAGAATGCAAGATAAGATTAAATGGAGGAATGAACAGTTTAAGCATCTTGAGGAAGCTCACGAAAAGCTTCAAGTTGAGTTCCGATTGTGCAAGGAGGAGTGGGAGAAGGAGAGATCTGCGTTGCTCGAGGAAATGTCTTCCTTGCAGGTTAGGTTGGATTCTCAGACAAGAAATGTGGAGGGGTTGCAATCCCGTTTGGAGATGTGTAACCATGCATTGGCTCATGAAGAGAGCAAGAGAAAACTCCTGGAGGCTGAAATATCCGAGTTTAAGACTAGTTTTGAGAATTTTTATACTCAGTGTGAGGAGAAGAACTCAGAGATTCAACAATCAACCATTTTAAGGAATGACGAGATAGCACAGCTGAGAAACTCATTAGGGGAGAAAGAGATGGTGGTGAGAGAACTGGATCATAAAATTGTTCAACTTGAACATGATAATAAGGAATTGGGAGATTTACTTAAAGAACTCAGGGAAGCTCAGATCAATAATGGTGGCGCAAATTCTGTGACATCAAAGCTCCGTAACAAGCTTAGACGGTTGGAAGATGTGCATAAAAGCTGTGCGTCAATTCTCAAGTCTAAAGAATCTCAATGGAGTGATCAATTGACAAAGATGGAAGCAGATATTGTTACATATAAGTCTGTACTGACCAATAAAGAACAGGAAATACGGAAGCTTCAGATGGAATTGGAAAATTGCTATTGTACCGTCGAAGAGAATCATATGGGACTTTTGATCTTTAAATCAGAACTTGTTGAGGCTTACTCCAAATCATTCAGTGCAGACTCTGAGAAAGCAACATTTGGTGTCAAAGGGAATGAAAATAGGATTCTAATTTCTACAGAGCAATTGAAACTGGAAGAAAATTCTCCGAAAAGTATGGCACTACAACCTTCTCGGCTGGTGGAAGAGCTTGAACAATACAAGAAAAAGCTTGAGGAATCATCTGAGGGTGAGCTCATGTTGTTAGAGCAACTAATGCAGATGGAATATACACTACATTATGAAAGAAGTGCTGCTTTTGAGGCTCTGGAAAAGCTGGAACTTGAAATAACCTGTAAAAATGATGAAATATCTCGATTAGATTATGAGGTACAGGATAGGGAGTCTGCGACTGCAACCCTTAAAGTTTCCTATGAAGAAATTCAGGGAACTATTAAAGAGATGGAAATTTCCCTGGAATCAAAAATGAAGAATGAACAAGCCCTTAAGCAGGCCAATGAAAACCTTCTCTGTATTGTCAAGGATCAGGAGAGAAAAACTGAAGACCTTCTACTGCAGATTGGTTTATTGGAAAGTTGCAATGCAATGAAAACGAAGGAAGTGGAAAGTTGCAATACAGAGAAAATGAAGGAAGTGGAAAGATGCAATCAGGAGAAAAAGGGTCTTATCCAAATTGTAGAGGATAAGGAATGTTGCATAAAGGATCTACAGAAAGAAATAGACGTCGCCTACTTGAAACAAGAATCCACGGAAAACAGATTAAAAGTTGCAATTCATGCACAGCTGGAAGCAGAGCAAACCCTCAAACAGGAAAAAGAGATTTTTTTGAAGATTAAAGACGAGAAGGAACGAACTATAGAGCACTTTCAGGAGCTAGCTACGACATCAGAGCAAGATTTGTTAGATGCGCTCTCTGTTTCGTTCTCAAAACAAGTGGAAAACTGGGTTGAGGTCAGTTTGCTCAGGGATGCCTTAAAAAATGCAGAATATCTGGCAATGTTAGAAATTGAAGAAAAGAACATCCGAATAGTGAAATTAGAAGAAGCATTTTTCCATTTAAAACAAGAAGCTGAGCAGCTTCGAGCATTAATGGATGCCAGGAAGTTTGAAAATGAAAAGTTGATGGATAAACAGCAGACCATGGAATGCGTAATAGCAGAGCTGAAGCTTGAGAACGGAAATTTGCTCCAAGAGATCATGAACTTATCAACAAATAGGGAAGATATGTTAGCACATTTCGAAGACATCTTTGGCAAAATTGGTGAGTTTTCTTGTCGGGATGCGCAATTAGTGGAGATGCTGGGCAATTTGTTGAATACTTCTGAAGATGAAAATGAAACAGCAATGGGTTCAGTAGTTTGTGATAAGTCACACGAGTCTGCTAGAGATGGTACCAATGGTCTTCATATTACTCCCACAACCAAAAAACCTGAAGAAATTTTTGATGGACGATCGCCATTGAGAGAGGTTAATAGCCTGCATATGTAGACCGGAAGAAGATTCTGTGATCTTGCTGACAAAAAAGCCAAAAAGGTATTCAATTTCAGAAATATTTTCCTCTTCGCATTGGCATGTTTAGTTCTTTATGACATTAAATGCACATGCATGCAAGTTGCCCCCCGAAACTATCTATAGAGAAGATGTAAGATAAGTTGAAAATGGTGGCAATTTGGCTGCAGGCATTTTGAGCAGGATTAACTATATTTGCCATGTGAATTCTTGAGCCAGCAAAAAGTTCCCCATTATTGATCATGGAAAAAGTTGGTGCTATTTTGTTTAGTAAGTCCATAGCTAATAGCTAAAGAATGATATTTTAAGGTTTAATTACATTTTCAGTTTTCTTAGTTTTGGTTCAAGTTTTTGTTGTTAAATGAAAAAGTTAATTTACTCCTTTCGTCACTAGTTTTGCAGCTAAAACACCAAAACTTTTAATTTTTTATTGAAATAATTGTGGGTTCTGTGGTAAATTTAGAAGACGAAACAAGTTAAAGATTTAGAAATTGGAAATGTAGTGAAAATTTGAAGAAAAATAAAGGATTTAAAGAGAGAAGAATTAGAATTATTTTATCTTGGTAAAATTTGATATTATAGTCAGTGAATTCGAAATTTCAAAACAATAAACGGCCAAGACGAATTCAATTAGCTTGAGAACCAAAGTTGCATGCCAAACAAACTATAAGGAATAGAAATGTAATGAAGCCATGTTCAATTGGGTGTTATTTTGTACTTCTCCATTGACAAATAATCTGAAAACTTCTGTGGAACGGTGCAGGTATTTGCCGTTTACCCGTTTCACTAGCAAGTATGGACTTCAAACATCTTACACATGGCATTAGCAGCATATATAGAGGAGCGGAAGATAAAACGCGACATCAGTCTGTATTCTGATGTTTTCAGAAAATTGCCACACGTTTCTTTATGAGAGGTTCGGAACAAGTGAGTGGTCAGAAGAACTATTTAACAGTGTTGGCAATATTCATTCCAATTCTTTGGCCATACGGTCAAGACTATTTAATTTATTGTATTCTTTGTTAAATTATGCGCAATTGCATTCACTGTTTTTAGATGAATTTAATAGTACCAAACATGCGTAGTATTTAGTGCTCAGAGTCTCTACTTTTTTAAATCCATGGCGAGAAGATAAGAAAGGCTAGAAAAGGCGAATTCTGCAAACTGGAATTTCATCTAACCAAAATTTCGGCTAAGTGGCTACAATACAATACTTACAAATTCATAATTCGTTTCTGAATGAAATCCACAGAATTCCCATTCAATACTATACAAAGCTGTTGAAAATACCAGGTTTTCCCATGACATATACGAGTCCATGTCAATGATGCTAAGATCTGCATACAATTTTCCAACTAAAAATCTCAGTTTGCTTCATTTTATTTGAAGGGCAACTATTGGTACACAATAGTGTGCTGTTCTGAGTAAAAATCCTGAGAGAGAAAACTCAATGGGATGTAAAAAATCATGCAGCAGGGTTGGAAGTATCTGGCTTGTTAGAGTACTTGGAAAGCCATTTCTGCTTGTTCTTCTGTGAAGCGTTCCAGTTTCGAGAGAATTGAATAAGACCTTCCCTTAACGACCCAAGATTTACCCCATCTCCAACCAAAATGCTAGTCACTCCCATTTTAGAGACCTAAGGCAATAATATACGATGACGACGACGAAATGAATTTAAAAGAAAACGGGAGAGTTTATATTAATACCGATTGGATGTTCCTATTCTCATCATCGAAAAAGAGCATAGAGTTGAAGGGGACAGCGGTCCTCGAATGAATCCTCTGAAAATGATCTGTTTTATGTGTCCAACTGGAATATATTTCCTGAACAAACCAAAGTTCACAAGAGAAATAAAAACCTAATACATGCGGCGTTAAATTTCAATTGAAAAAGCAAGATAAGCACAAGAATTCACCTGTGCGACGAAGAGTGAGGAGAGGCCCAATTTGTTGAGGAAAGCTGTTGCTATGTCAGCGGTTGGTGAGCGAGAAGCGATTGCAACGTCGATGCCTTTCTCTTTGAGCGCTAACAATATGCCTTTGGCGTGAGGATAGAGAGAGGGCATTTCACGCTTCGATCGACACTCACTGAATTTTCAACAAGATTGATTTCATATATTAGAGAGTAAAAATGAAATTAGGTTAAGGAAAAGAGGGTAGGAAGTAGGAATGAACCAGTAGAAAGGCCAGAGAGTGTAATCGAGATCGAAAACCACGAGCTTTGGCAGAACCTCAAAGGCTTCGATTATCTGCAGCGCCTCACCCTTCACCTTCTCCGTGTTCTCCTCCATCTCTCTCTCTCTCTCTCTCTCTCTCTCTGCGTGGACGGATGAAGGATTATGCGAAAATCAAACTAGATTAATTTTTATCAAGACTATTATTATATTGATCCAACTTAAATATTAAATCACCGTATTTAATAGTTAAAATCAATTTCAGTTATCTGATTTAAATTTGAAAATCAAGGTCTCAATTTATTAAATATAAATTATTTTCTAAATTTAGTATAAATGATTTGTTCACTTTATATAAATAATTTATTAAAAATATTCCATTTTGCGAATTTTAATAAATAGCAATATTTTAATAATTTTAAATTATAAAATAGTGTAAATAAAACGTTGAAATAAATTCAAAAACTACAGCGATACGTTAAAGCAATGTGGGAAACATTTAAAAAGTAGAATATCTATGAACTGTTTTAAGATCCCTTAAAACATTTAGTATACTTTACAAAAGGACCAACTTTGAGTATCTTTGTCTAAATTAAAACAGTCCCACCAAAATTATGACAAAAAAATGGTGTTGAGCATTTTTATAGTGTAAGGGTGAGGCGAAAGTATTTTGCAGATTACTTCACCGTTTGGGGACCAGCGTAGTTCTTGTAATCTATTTCTCTCTTACGTCATTTCAAATATTTAATATTGTTTAATGTGGCTATAACACACAAGCTCCTTTTAGCATGCTTCTGGTGAGCATGCGCCTTGGAGCACCATCTTGGTTCATAAGCTTTGGCCTTTTGGCATCTGGTTCATATTCACGGAATGAGGAAGGAGACTCAACAATACTTATATCAGCATCATGCTCATCGTCTGCCCCCAGAGAATCCGGAACAACGTATGCATTCATAAGAATTGGCTTTTTGGCATCTTCTCCATCAGATTCAAATGTCACTGCCTGTTCCTTGTTAACTTTCGTATCCTCTTCAAGACTCCTCTTCTGAGTAAAATCAAGTATTTGATGGGTTGTTAATGAATTCATATATTCAAGGAATGAGGAGTGACTTAAGAAACTCACATCAGCATCATTTGGCGCTGGAGAATCCGGAACAACATAGTCCGTAAGCTCCTCACCAGAGGTCGATGGATACTCAACTATTGTCTTGTCTTCAATTTTTGACTCGTCATTTTTCTTAAGAAGCTGGTCTTCATGAGTACTTGTATTCATTGGGAACGAGGATAATCTAGTACATGTTCTTGACAGAGAATGGTCATCAACAGCTTTCATAAAATTTACAGAAAGCCCATGCTGCGATGATTCTGATGCTCCGTGATCTTTTCTGACATATGATGTGGATGGAAAATCACATACCAATTGGGATTTCTCCCTCTCTACTGATACAGCAGTTTCCTCACTACATTCATCAATTTCCTGTATTATGGCATGAAAAGTGAAATACTTCAGTTGGTATAGCAACATTTTCATATTCTAAGCAGATACTGGGTGGCCATTTTATTTCTGCACTTAACAAATTTAGATAATGAAAATGAGAAAAAAAGAGGGGGCAGTTAAAAGCATATACATAGAAAGTTAAAATCCGAATTATTCAATTCGTTTACTTTTAACGGTGACAAGAAGCCCCTCTTGTGACATGCCGACATCTGCAGACAATCAGAACGTGAAATTACTCGCCAGTCCTTGGAAACAAGTGCATGTCCTCCCATACACGGTGAAACTCTTCCGGGTGAAGCCGTTGGATACTGAATATCAGCAGTCTCTAGTTCAGTAGAGGAATTTAAAGGATCTTTTACACACCACAAATCTGAATAGCTGCAACCCGTAAGGGAATCTTCTTCCACTTTCGTCTGGACAACAATGGCAGGGTCTTCAGAAGGAAGACCTTTGTCAAGGCAATCGGTAGGACGTGCTTGCAAAGAATTATTTTCAAATATATCATAAATTAGGTTCTGTATGTGAGATCGTTTCAGAGAAGCCTCTGGTGGAGGGAACCAATTACTGCTCAACTGGAAATTATGAGAAGAAATTTAACTGTGACTCAAACTGCTGTATAACATGAAAAAGGAATCATGTGGTCATCCCACACAGACGATGAAGACGTTTTAATAAATGCAGGTGCCAATTAAAACAGATGCATGTAAGAATAACAGCAATTAAGAAATACTATTCATCTAAATAACCAAATCAATATACTAATGTTTAAATTCACAACAACGAAACACACATTTGACACACCCAAGCACAAGCACCAAACAATATGAAATTCAAGGTCTGATTTTAAAAGGAGAAAAACAGTTGCTGATAATAAACAAGACAAAAATAGTGCATAAAGGTCTCTCATATATCCCTTAGTTCAGGTTCTCTGATGTCTTGTCAAATTCAGAAAAAGGCAGAGGAGCATAGCAGCCTGCATTTTGTGATATGAATTTCCCAAGGTTTTCTCATCTAACATAATACTTGATGGAATCATCCAGAGCATCAACGGATTACAGAATCATGAAAGCGAGATAAGACAGATAATGATGCTACTTCAAAGAAAGTCAAAGAAACATTATATCACTGAAAATGAAAAATGAGACTACATATCCTGTTCAAGTTTTAATGCCAAGGGAAGACACTTACAAAGTCAGAGAACTTCGTAATCATAAAAGGGTTAAAGTTTACAGGAGCTTCTTCCAGAAAACGTTCCACATAATGGAGCAAAAAGAGACCACAGTCGTATAAATTATCCTGCTGAGGCAGCTGAAATAGAAAAGAAAGACCAAACCAGTCTAGTAAAAGTTGCGCTGGATTACTTATAGGGAAGTTAATAATAGACTACCTCAAGTGAGATGAATCTCATATGAAGAAATTTGGAAGAAACATCATCCACCACATTACCGTGCCTCTCTTTCCATTCTTCACAGAGGTAACTACCATTAAAAAATATATAAAAGAAAGGACTGTCAGATTCTGCACAATGACAGAAAACAGATTAATTCTACTTATTCAAGCTTGTAATTCATTGAATAGAGTTTCGTTTCTACTAAATTGTCAAAACAACTTTCTGTAGTAGCTATCTAAATTTCCGTGAGGAAATATATCTGTCAACAAAGCCTAGTTAAACCATTTAAGCACAAGGTTCAACCTCAAACAAAATATCAATACAAGTTTTAAGCTGTTTGCCACTTACAATAAAGCTTCACTCGCTAACAGTTAAATGACTTAGGTAGTTGTTTCATATGGACTCTAATGTCACATGAAGTTGAAAAAACAGTAACAGGATTGCCTGTTATTTTGCTGATAGTGTTGTGCTTGGCAGAAGCTTGGTGATTAGAGATTGACTATGGTGGGCAAAGTCACCATTCATTGCTACCTGTTTGGTAGGGTAGGGTTAAAATGTGAGATTTCAGTGACAAGTGGTGTACATTCTAGTGATTGATGATAGTAACCAAAGTAACCATTCATTGTTAACTGTTGGCAAGAAGTGGCGTCAACAAGTCAACTGCTAGTAAAATAAAAAGGTGACTACTTTCGAATGATTAATATAGTAGCTCAAGTAACTGTTGGAAAACTACTGTCATGTAAAGATAATAAACTCCTGCTGTCGGTATATTTTTCCCCTGGAGATCTTTCACAAATTTTTATTGTCACTTGATGTAATTTATTTTATACATACCAAGTATACATCCTATTTTTGCTTGTAATGTATCAAGGGCTTGCTTGATAAACATGATATGATAGGGTAAAAGAATATAATATGATAAGAACATGACGGAATAATAATAGGATAATTTCCGTATATAGAAGATAAAAAACTAAATAGTATCAGGATATAACATAAATTATGTTTTAATTATACAAATTCATATAAGATTTTAAGATGCAATAGTATCTTAAAAATTGTTATATTCTTATTATTTAATTTAATATTTTAATACATAATATAATTAAAATTTTTGTCACTATTATAAATATAAATTCATATAAAAGATCTGTTAAATAAAAAATTATAATATATATTATAATATAAATTAATATCAATAACATTATACATATTTTATTTTGCTCATTAATTTTTCTTAAAATTATATAGTTTTTATAAAATTAATATTATGATGCAAATATTTTTCTTTAAAAACGTATTTGAATAATTAAGAATTTTTTGTATAGTTTAATTACCATTATAATTCAAATTTATGAGTGAATATTATAGATAGGAGAGTCGGGGGGAGGGAGATAGCTTATCCTATCCTATTAAACCAAACTGAACTCCCCCTTTGGGCTAAGTATACTCCCCTCTAGGACAAGCAATGAACTATAGTGATAAGGTACAATAAGTGAAGAGGTAACAAACATTAGATTACAGTAGAATAAGATATTTATCATATCATCATGTTCATCAAACGGACCCTAAAAGAAATAAAAAGAAAGGCTCCCACAAGTTGATACCAACGTATGAGTCACACTGAATCTATTCTACATCAGTCTGGTGTAAGGAAGAAAAACAGAATCTATAGCACACCAGTTATATAAGTGGGGGCAATTCCATTAATCTATACCATGCTACTTTCTTTTAGGTCAAATTACAAAATAAGTATTCAGGCAACTTCATAACCTTCCAGTCACCAAAACAAAATATTAATTTTTGTATGGAATGAAATTTTGAGAAGAGGGTAATATTTATTGGACCTCCAAATTGACATTGAGTAGAAAATAGGTTATATCCTATCTCAGCCAGCTATCAGGAACCTACCTTTGAAAAATATTCTTCAGACCTTTATGGGTTCCTTGTAGGGAATCCATGTGCAAGATGCAAGGTATTTTGGAAGATTCGTTCATTTCTTCATCTACAATACAATCAAATAAATACAATAGTAAAATTGTGCGAATAACAATAGAAGAATAACTGAAAGGGAAGATCTTGCCTTGGTAGCATGTCACTTCACCAGGATGACAAATGGCAATCAAACTCCAGTGAAGACTGGCATCAAGAAACATTAATGATTCTCAAGATGTAAAAATTTGTATCAGCAAGCAAGATGTTGTCTTGGACTCTTACCTATAGTTTATGGGAATCAAGATATAATCCTTTTCAAAAAGGTTCACTTTCCTTGTCCATTTGCGTACACGCTGAAATGCTGCTCTACCATCACAAGCACTTGCTGGATCTTTGTCTAAATCAGCCAGCTTGCGAAAGAAGAAGCTATTGAAAAAGTGAAACCGGTCCTGTTCATCAGTAGGGAGTTTATTTTTCAAATACCTATACATAAGCCAAATTTAGCAAATGTCAGTTCATATGCAGAGGAAAGTCTCAAACCTAGGGAGTGCTTGTTTGAATAGATTGTTTTTGGCAATCATCTTTTTTTCACAAGATCTCAGAGAAGTTGGCAATTTTTTCAATCAACATAAAAATGAAGTTACAAGTATCAGTGATGAAAGTAATAAAGATCACATGTACATTTGTGTACGAGAGAAAGGTAGGCGAACACCACTTTGTGACTAATATAAGTCAATTATAGCAACATTCTTGAATCCATCAAAAAGTTTAATTTTCCACCACCATGCTTACTTGATATAAAAGTCAATGATGGTATCATTAATGAATGTCTGCGGCTGTAAAAGCTCAACATCTCTCTTACTAATAGAAACAGCATCAGGCTCCCCCTTTGGATAAATAACTTCATCAAAAGCCTCATCAAAACTGCATAAAATAATATCACAAAAATAACTAAGATAATACAAATATTTACTAAATAAATGGAGTGGCAAGCAAAAACTAGCTAAGGGCAAGAACACAACCTACAATTACTGGTTTACTCAAGAATAAAACATCACAAAAGTTCAAGCTATCAAATGCTAGCTCCATAAATTTGTTTGGTTAAACAAAACACAACTTTTTTTCACTTTCGGCGTGGATCATGTGCTTGCCCCCGTGGATCAATAGTGCTAGCCCCCCACCCCCAGAGCTGAAATTTAATATAATTGGGATGATGAGCATGGAAAAATCCAATATAATTGGGATCAATAGGGTAGATTCAACTTTTGAATGCTTTACTGAAGAGGTTCAAATACTGTGATCAACAGCATAACAAATTAGGTACATTCTCATGAATTTCGTTCGTCATTCTCTATAACCCTAAAAATACCAAAAATATATAAAACAGAAAAATAAACAATTTACTTTTGATAGCTAGCAGCTCAAGAAATTATGGTACATAATCAAAGTAAGTAACAGAGACAACTGGTGAATTACTGTAATGAAGAATCAAATTCTAAAATTTATTGATATAACACTGAATGTGACATGGATCATATTTCTAAACACTTTTAACAGAAGCAAATAAGATGGACTTACTTGGGGAAATAGCGGTTCTGAGAGAAAAAGTAGTGCTGCCCCAATGCAGAAATATTTCCACTGTTATCAACATCAATGCTGCATGGGGGGGGGGGGGGGGATAATAAGTAAGACTAAGTAACACCTTCCAATGTTGAGCAACATACTTTTCAACAGTCAAGTAACAGAATTTTGACCAGTTAGGCAACAAACTTTTGTACAGTCAAGTACTAAGCACCCAAACAACACCAACAATTCACAAAATAACAGCATAGAAAAACATCATAAACGAAACCAATCTCACCACAACAAAAACTGAAAACTAAATAGGATTAGATACTTGGTCCGTGTATTGGCAGTTGTATGTCACTCCCTAAATTGGTGCTGCGTGAAGTGGGATCAGTTATTGTAATGGTATGATCATGGGCTAAGCAACTGCTCAAGTGGGGCGAGATAAGGGGGAGTTGATGTTAATATATAGAGGATACCTTGCAATTCCCAGCGGGATAAGATACTTGCTCTAAATATTGTAAGGCAGGGAGAGAGTAGACTTGAGTGTTTCTGCTAGCCTCATTAGCTTAAGCAGGAACAGTACTAAAACATAATACCAATTGAGACATATATGATCTCTATCTAAGTAAAACAAAAACACCCCGATAAGATATATATCATTAACTGAGGCAAAGAGTATGTAGATACACCTTCAGACTCACCATTTTCTATGATCAGTGATGATAAAAGAATTTGTAATGCTTTCTTTGATCCATAAAAATCTAATTCAAGTAACGCAATTACACAATATATATTTTATACTCCACAAAATTGCAAATAACATTCTTACTTAAAACGTGTACTCCATATATCTGTGTATCTGGTGTCCAGTAGTTTGATTGCTTCTTCTGCCTTGTACCAAAAGGAATCATAGACTGCAAACTTTAACAGCTTAAAATCTGCATGAACTTTTAAGCAATGCCGAAATATTATAACAAGATTATCACAAAGCCCTCCCCTCAAAGAAATGAAGCAATGAAAATTGCAACTCAGCAAATAGTATGAAATCTGACTAAATTATTCCTGAATAGAAAAGGAATTTATTGTAATGAAATATCAAATAAAGTAAAATAAATTAGTGGAATACCATCATATCCATATATTCACCATTACAGTTGCAATTAATTAAGGATTTCCAATTTTAAAAATAAGGAGAGAATAAACATCCTCCGCATTGATCATAAAAAAGAATAATAACATAATTCTTGAAAGTAGTCACACCTGGATTTTGATTTGTATTTCCATCTTCACTATAATCTTTTGATTTGAGAAGAAGGTTGATCAAGGCTGTTTCAATCTAATGATAGAAGAAAATCGAATTTATTTGTAAGAGAGACAACAGATTAATAAAAGATGGGGGAGGGGGGGGACTTACATTTTCAAACCAACATGATTCAATTTTTATGATATCTTCAGTCGGCCACTCAATTTTAAGAGTTTCCCTAGTTCCATTACTTGTTGAGCCTTCAAGTTTCAAGGAGTTGCATGAGAATGTTAACTGGGACCTAGTGGAATACAAATCCTCGAATTGAATAAAATCAGGGATGACATCAACCACCTTTTCTTCGACATTCTGCACATGAAAAAACCAGTTCGCTTTATCCGGAATATCTATCCAACCAACATTAAAAGTACTAAGTACATACATACATTTGATGTATCAAAGAACTAGATCCAGAATAAAAAATCATTTTAAGGCAAACATTATTAAATAAAAATAAATCCAACGAAAGACCAGCAATTAAATGTATGTACAACAATCAGGGTTGTAGGAACTTTATTTTAAGATTGAGTTGGCCATATCAGAACACACAAGCAGACTAAATGAATTGCAAGAAGAATATCAAATGACAAGTTCAGTTCCTTTGAAAAATGAAAACTACAAGTTTAGGTCATTAGGTTATATTTGAATGCTTAAGATTAAAAGATGAATGCATGAGTTTTTTAAGTCATCATGTGAGCAATAACTTTTGATCTTGATCAATATATGTATGAGCATATGGAGTCCAGATTTATAGTTCTCATAGATCAAAACACTTCTTAAATCAAGGTACATTGCCTCGGTTGTCTTCTACATGCAACAATTCACCATCCAGAAACATTTACACTGATTGCCTTCTTTGTCGCATCAGAGTGCTCGGTGTCCATTCCCTTTGTCCAAGTGTCGACAACAAGACAATTATCCACCGTAGGATAATTGTAGCATGTGCCTTCACCTTAAGGAAAATTTAGTCTTAGCTATTACTTGTTAATCCAAAGGCTATTATTTATTAATAGTTCTCCATTCTCATTTTAGGAAGTTTCCCATTTGAAGCTCAACTTAACCTACTGGACGCAGAAATAGTCTTTTAAATGCCAAAATCAGATTTCTTGCCCCCTAAAGCAAAAGGGATAAGAGAATATATAACAAATTTCATTCTTTTCCATAATGAAAACAAAGTTTTGACATATAATTTCCACAGATTACAACGATCAGTTAAAACAAAGAGAAATTAATTATAGAAACATGACAAGAACACTTACAATTACAAATGCAGCCGAATCCTCATGATCCACTAGCTGGTCTCCGAAGTCAACTAGAGTATAAAAAAAGAAAACCAAAACCAACAATAAACATAGGAAGCATCAGTACTGATAAGCAAAACATTAATACCTCAAATATCATAGAAAAAAGTCTTAAAGCGGGGAAAAAAATACCTTCATCTTCAGGTGGATTTGAAGACGAAGTAGAAGAATAACTCATTTGACTAGCGTCGTCGTGGTTGTCATCTGAAGCCACGCCAAGTGACCGATTCTGAAACAAAATTAAATTAAGGTCGCCAAAATGAACCAAGAGTTTCTTTCGCCCCAAGCATGTTAGCATGACTTGCAAAAGGGCAAAAATAGAGACAGCAACGACTACCTACTTTCGAGTCAAATTCGCTTTCAACAAAATCACTGCAGCCGGAAATCTCTTTATCAGCAGACAGTGGTAGCGGCGTGTCTATCAACGACTGAGTATCATTTTTTTCTCGATCATAACCATCATCGTGTCCACGGCCATCATCGTCATCAACAACCTCTGTGACAACCTCTAACGGTTGGTCAGCAAGTTCCTCCGCTGAGCACCGTGTCACTTCTTCTTCTGAACCACGTGAGACACGAGAAAAATACACACACAATAATAAGACAGACAAAAAAGACGAAAAAGCTCGTCCATGAATGACCCATACCTTGTTCATCATCGAGGTTAATATGATCGGCGGTAATGTCAATGGATACAGGTCTGCAATTTGAACCGCTCGCAACTGCGGAGAAAATTGACGAGGAATGGGAACGAAAGAAAGAACGACTGAACGAATGAGCAAACGAAAAATTGAAAGAGTGGAGAGAGTTGCTTACAGGCTTGGAGGAAATCATATTTGGTGACAGGGGAAGAACGAGACTTGCTAGGGTTTTTGAACTTTCGGAGAATCCTCTTAGAGACCTTCTCGATGCTGTGGTCTTCGTCATTGAATTCGAACACGTCGAATTTCTTGGTTGAGAAAGAAGAAGAAGATGATCGCGGGCGCCGAGTCATGGAGCGAGTGAGCGAGTGAGCAAGAGCGAGTTGGAGAGAGGGAGAAAATCGCAAAGAAGAAAAATTATAAATGTTTTACTGAAATGTTTTGCAATATTTATACTGTGATTCATGCTTTTGGTGAAGCAAGTTTTCTCTTTCCATTCCCTTTTTCTTTCAATTTCAACTATTCATTCCTTTCTTTCTGTCTCTACATTCTTCACTCTCACCTCTCACACCATCTTCATTTTCTACACTTTAAAATTTCAAAATTTAATAATTCATAATATAAATTTAAGGTGATTCCACCCTTCTCAAAATGATTCACATCATACAATACAAATTAATTTATTCCTTTTCTTTTTCTTTAATCTTTTCTCACCAAATATATAATTAGTGTTGCCTCTTTCTTCTTTTTTTACCTTTCTTTTTTCCGATAAACTTTAAAATTCTATATTTCTGAAAATACGTTTTTAAGTGATTATAAAAAAAATATTCACTTTTATTTTGAAAAAAAAATGTTGAATATTTTAATTTATAAAAATAATAGTTATTTCCTTGACTGAGTCTTCTAAATCAAGATTCATCAAGATGATTGCGTTTGATAAAATGCATTAACAGTTTTTAGTCTTTAAATAATAATACAGTAATGATTAAAATTGTAATTAATTTAACTTTTAAAGATGTAAAAACGGGTAATTCGGCTTGACCCCTTACCAAGGGTTGATGAATGAATTCAATCCGACTCATTTATTAGCTAGCTGAAAAAATTCAAATATGACCAAACTCATCATGGGTTAGTGGGTTAAATGTGTTGACTCACTAGCTCACTTATAATTTTTTTAAAATAAAAAAAGTTATAATTTTTTTAATCTAAATAAATTTCACTCTAAAATAATGTTAAACTCCAACAACAATTCAAAATAAAATTAAAATATCATACAATCCAATCGTAATCCAAAAATAAGCACAAAAGGTGAACAAATAAGTTTTTAATATTGATATATTTTGTATCAGCTGTTTATTTATAATATTAGAGTTTGGAACAGATATATTGAAACACAAAAATAATAAATAATTAAATTAAATTAGGTAGGTTAGTGAGTGAATCCGGCTCACCATGGATTCAACCCATGTGAGCCGGATTCTAAGTGAGCCGAATTGAAAACTAATCCGCATAAAAAATTACGAGTGATGCTCCCTCCAACCCCCGTCTTCTCCCTACACATCCCCAATTTTTTTAAATCCCAAACCCTGAATGTCACTTTCTCTCTTCCTCTTAATTTCCACTTCCGTTAACACATCATTTTCCATTTCATTTCAAATTCCGCGATATTCACCGAACACCAAGTGATCATCGAAGAGTCAGTTCCTGCGGCCTAAACGGTTTGGTTTACAATGACAAAGGTTATCTCCTGGTGGCTTAGAATTTCAAGTTTAAGCATAGATTTTCAAGTTTGGTTATTTAAGGACAAGGAAGTGGGGATTATACCATACAAGATTTGTTTTTTCTGTAAAATTTTGTGTTAACGAAAGTGGAAATTAAGAGAAAGAGATAACAGTGGGAGAGAGATTGAGATTAGGGTTTTAAAATAAAATTAAAATTGGTAAAAGTAAAAAGGATAAATTTAGAATTTAAAAAATTAGGGAGGTGAAGGGAGAATATGGGGTGGTGAAGGGAGCATCACTCAAAAATTACATTTTTTTAAACCCAACCCGACTTAAACCGGTGGCGAGCTGGCGGACAATATCTTACCAATATGGAGATTTATGTGTATGTGTGTATGTCAAACCTCCCTACCAATGGTATTAGAGTCAGGTTCAAGTCTAGTGACCGGGCTCAAACGAGTACGTCCCTCCATGATCAGGTGAAGCCTTGGCAGGTAGCCGACAGATAGCCAGATGAGTCATGAGAGGTAGAGAGCAAGAGATGCTCAGTGTTGTGTGACCATGGATCGTGAAAGAGAGTGTTGACCATGGTATACTCGAGGATAAGAAAAGACTTCCGTTGTAGGGGAGATAGGAGAACCATAGTCCTCTGTTTGATGAGAGGATGTTGGGTAAACAAAGTCCCACATTGGATAAAATAAGAAATAGACATGCGTTTATATACACATAAGATACCTCAATTGGTAAGAAGCCTCCTTTTGAAGTGATACCAAAAGCAAATCCATCAGGGGTTACAACTTATTTTGACAACACTACTTTATATATATATATATATATATATATATATATATATATATATATATATATATATATGATTACTGAAAGAATTAAATTATTTTCAACAACTTTTTATTTTATGGCTGAATTCTTTAAATTTGCATTGAAATTGAAGGATGTGGTTTACAACTTATTAATACTAATGAATACATTTTCCAAGAACAGCTAACCAATGAAAACAAACAGTATAATTTTAACATTGTTATCACCTTGAATGCATATTTCTAATAAATAAAATGAATTACAAATATTTTGTTTAAATGGCAATATTTATTGTGTCGTACGAGGTCTAAGTGCCCGTACTACTAGAGTGGACTTAACATACCACAATAAAAGTAGTTATTAATCGGTCTAATATATTTTTTTACTTTAAACATTTATTTATAAATTTTATAATGAATTATTATATTTTAATCTTGAACTAATAAATTTTTAAATTAATTTATTCTCATAATATTAGTCTAATCGGTTTAATTCAAAGCTAAATAATCTACTAAGTGATTGTTCGAGTTTAATGACTTATTCATAAGATTGACGGTTGTTAATGCACAATACAAATAAGGTAAAGACTAAAATCAAACATAAATGAAGAAAACAAGATGAACCGACATAACGTGAAGGCTTCCAAATCAAAATGAAGAAGAACAAGGAAAAGAAAAACTTTTTTTCTTTTTCATAGCAAAGAAGGAAGAAGATGAGTTCTACAACAGCAACACCAACACCGAAAGATAACAACACATTTGTGAATAAATAAAAATGAAGAAAATAACTCTATTAAAAAAATATAGAGACTATAATTGAGATAAAATCCAAAGATATATCAATATAAACTAAATTAAAACATATATATTTTACTAGTGGTTATTGATAATTTTTCATTCCAAATTTTATCAGGAATTAGTCTTATTTACCACATCAACAATTATAAAAGATTATACAAAACTATGCTTATTATAAGATAGGACATATTAAAATATCCAAGTCATCTCATTTTTTTTATTGAAAACTCCGAGCAACTTACAAGACCTATTGTCATCTTTAATTTGAGTTTTGTTTTCAGAATTTAAGCACACGTATTAAAAAAACAAGTTATTTATAATTTTTCATTTTAAAATTGATAATCTCTCATATATATAAAAGAATTTAAAAGATAAAATATGTGTATACATTAAAATAAGATTGAGACGTGACAAATTAAAAATTTTAATCATCTTAATATTTTATTATAAGTTGCGAACGACTTGTATTATCTTATAATCCTTGATTAAGTATTATCTTTAGTGTTTAAGAAAACAAATTAATTTTTTTCTTTAATAATTCTTCGTTCTAAATTAGATTATTTCAGAAAAAAAAATAGAAATTAATCATATTTACGATATCAATAATTATACATAATAATAAAAAGATCTAAACAAATTTACATATGCTACAAGGTAGGATGAAACTTGTGACTCACTAGAATATCTCATATTTTCTATGTAAACAAGACCACATCATAATATAATCCTTTATTAAATTTAATGTCGAAAGTTTAAGACAAGGGTTTGAAAATTACTTTCATAGTTTATTTTATTTAATTAAATTTAAAAATTTCATGAATTTTTGAATAAATAGTTTAACATTTAAATAATTTATTTTATAAAATTGTAAACGTTAGATAAATAAAGAAAAAACACATATATATTAAAAATTAAATTCTATATTATACATATGATATGTTATATAGATATAAAATTAGTTTAAATTGATTTAGGACTTAAAATACCCGATTTCAAAACAAACAATGTATATATAATTATAATATTCCCTACACTTAATCCCTAAACTCTGATCCTAAATCCCAAGATAGTATATTCACGTTTGAGTTTGAAGTAATAACCTAGAAAATTTGGAGATAAATACGGTACTATTATATCTGAATGCATTACTATGTTTATGCTAATTAACAAACAGAAATTACCAGAAAAATAAATATTGGCAGAACTGGGAGAGAGTATCATTATTCAAGACTCTGCAATGGCCACCTTATATATATATATATATATATATATATATATATATATATATATATATATATATATATATATATACATACAAAAACCATTGTTTTCGTTCACTCTTCCTTTTGCTCACTAACTAAAAGACTGCATGGTGGTTCCCTCAATGCTGAGAAACTCTATTTTGAGGCAGATGGCATCCGTCCATAGGCAGTGTTCCTTTTACGTTTCGTTTTTATTTTACTACGTTTTGCGGCTCATGCAAGGATTATAGGCTTGGATATTAAAAGGATTATTGGAAGTATGGGAAGGATTTAGGGTTTAGGATTATTGGGAGGATTATGACTACGTACCTGGAGAGGAACCACGACAAGGACACTACACCATAAACGCACTGCACCACGTACTGCACCGAGAACAAGAAGAAGATTGTTTGATAATTCTTTTCACGATCACCAAGCTTTGTAGAAAAATATTTTACTCATACAAGAAACTACGTAGGTTATCAGTGAAATATGTTATAAATGAATAAAATTAAAAAACAACAATTTTAAAAATAAAATTTTACTGAGGGGCAAAATAGTAAAGGAAAGGTGGAGGAAGGGGCAAAATAGTAAAGGGGAGGTGGAGGAAGAGATGTGTGGGGGTGGAGGGAGCAACACCCTTGATCTGGTTCAACTTTAGGGTTCGAAGAATTCTTATGAAAATGTTGACAGATGTAATTGAGAATTTAATTAACCAAAATATTATGTGTGATTATATATATACCATTCAAAAATGATAACAGCATCACTTAGCAACATCAATAATAATTTAAATTCACAAATGTTAAACTTTGTATGTATACAAAAGAATAATTATATTGAATATTTACTTTTTGACGAGGAAAAGAGATATAATTAAAGAAAAAAACATAAGAAACAAAACTTAGAACAAAAACATTCGGATAAATTGATATAAAACACTATCAAACTAAAATAAGGTAAAAATTGTAACAAATATATATATATAATCGAAAAAGTGTCAACAATTTGATTAATTCAATATGTGCATAATTTTTTAAAATATGTTATTCAATCCGTGAAGTTGAGAATTTTGAAAGGAAAAAGAGTTTATGACTGGGAATGCATTTTGATTTGTTACATTAAATAAAATTGGTTAAAGTGTTACACTAAAATTTTAAATTCAAAATAAATACAATTACTTATTTTTTAGTCTCACGTCTATTTATATATTTTAAAAACTTTGTGATTAATGAAATCTTAATAACAATCAATTATAAGTCATTACTCTTTTAAGTAGTTTTTACTCTTAATCTTGATTAGAACAATGTTTAAGGATAATTATTAATGAAGATTATCCACTAGGTCTCCCATCTTCTATGATCGTACAATCGGTTAACATTGTTTTTTTTATCATAATTGCATGATGCGAGATGGTTTGAACGAATTGTCCTTCTAGGTGATCTTATCCAATCCCATGCAGCCTTATGACCATATAATAAACTTATAATTATTATACAAATAAAAAATAATAATTCTTTTTTAAAAAACATTCTATTAATTATAAAAAATAATAATTAAAATAAACAAAACTTAATTACCCATCTTTAAAAAAAATACGGTATAGATATTCGTACTAAGAGAAAAGTAAGTAGAGCACGTGTCTTAGAATTTAAAATTTGACATGTGCAGTGAGGTTTGCCTTTCTGTATATACATTAATGTTAGACATATGGTCATTAATGAAAACTCAGACACATGGTTGTCGTTAATGGTTATTAATTATTTTACTGAAACAAATATTATTATCATAATATATATATATATATATATATATATATATATAACAGTTATGTTGGAGGCAGGAGTGCTAGTTTTTGCAGAAGAAAAGCAACTTGTTTACACATACGATGTACCTATATAACTGTCTAACAGTGTATAGAAATTGTTCAAAATGATATGTTTCCACTGTATTTTATATATTTTAGTTATCTTTTTCTTATGATTATTAAAAAATTGTACTAATTTTTCTATCATTTCTATATTTAAGAATTTATATATTTGTCTTCAATTTATTGTCTGCTAAATTTTTAGAATTATAAATAACCATTCCTATCTGTTTAAGCTGCCACGATGGCATAATGACAAGTACGAGGTTCTGTTTAGGTTACAAAATAAGTTGCCCCAGCTGTGAAATTTTTCCAGCTGCTACTCTCAAAAGCAAATTGTTTGTCAAATTCCAAAAACAACACTGATCTTGTCTTTCATACAGAAATGGAAGCTAATCTGTTCACTTGAACCATTTCATTCAAATAAACACAGCCTGCATAAACATAGAAATTAAGATAAACACAAATCAGAATAGGAGCTTTTGAAGTAACACCAGAATATGAGGCATTCTTTAAATTTTGATCTACCAGATAGTGTCTTAAACATGTTGCGATGTTAATTACAATCTATTATAAAAGACTAAAACATGTTTTAATAAAATAATGTTCTTAATATTATAGAAAGATGAAATGAAGAATAAACTAACCCCAACTTGAGAGATGTGTCAGAACTACCATTGTCTAGAGGAAAATCAGACGAACTGCTAGTGATTGACTCATAACATTGTTCTCGAACCAACTTCTGTTCATAAAAGTTCTGTTACAATACTAATATTGATTGTTGCTAAGTTTGTTTCAAAGTAGATATCTCCAGAAAGCTCATGGACCACAAATAAAGGAGCTAGGTTTTGAAAAGCCTGTCACCTGCTTCAGTTTCTGGTTCTCTTCTGTAAGTTCGGCTTCCTTCTCGAGCAACGTTAATTGCCAAATATCATTGCAGAAAAAAGGTTGAGTGAATAAAGATAGATGAAAAAATTGCCAACAGGCTGCATTATTGTTATAAACAAACAAAAAAAATCATTTTTACTATTAGGGTGTCTGAAAATTATTCAAGAACGTAGTTTTCCATACCCAATAGCAGAAAAAATGAGGAAGCAACTATTACCAGCTTTAATCAAGACGTGATTTTTAAAGTTAAATGCCATTTTGAAGTGATTAACATTCCCTGAGAAAAAACATAAGGAATGTGACCTACGTATTCAAGGCCGTGGAGTTTTTTGGATGAATAACTGAATATAAAGTCTCCATTTTTTTAGGTTTGTCATTGGCAGTTGTCTTTTTGATCAAAAGTATTGTTGATGGTTATATTAAACAAACATCACGTTTCGTTGGTTTCGAATGTTTAATAATATTTTAAGGTACAAATTTATTTGACCAGAAATACGAATAATATCTCAAAGACAGACATGATTTGCAATCTGTGTGAGCATTTACCTTTGTTTTAAGACTGTTGATCTCTTGTGTCATTTTTTCTTCCTGAAATCAACACGTTAATTGATTAGTATTATATGTCAAAAGCATGCACAATTTACGTGTACAACGTTGAATTTACAGGTACAATTAAGTTCTAGATTTCATCTCGTAATGGGAAACAACTATGACGAACTTAGAGTACAGATAATTTGGGAGAAACCTTAATTTTTGAAATAGTGATCCAACGTTTTTGGAGAAGTTCCTCCAGTTTCTGCAACTCTTGTACTGTCAATCCTTGCAAGTCTTGTTCGTTCAACTGACTGCATTAAACATGTGCATTCATGGAAACCATATATCTCTATCGTGCATGTATATTTTATGGGGCATGCGTCATAGATATATATCTAAGTCTAAATTAAAGAAGTTGCAGTGAGTGCATACCACAGTTCATGAGCCTTATCTTCTATTTCCTTGTGCAGCATGTCAAAAGAGTTACTTCCAAGCTATATATATACATAGATTATATTAGATTTCATGAGAATAGAATGCCTTTCATGATTTTTCAATTGTAAATAAGCAAGCTATCAAAGACAACTATGTCCAAATCATTTTTTCTGTCGTTTCTCCATTGTTCCTCTCAAGTTAAGAATGTAGAATGCTGCAGAAATATTGCTGTCGTTCTCTCGTTGCCAAACAGTTACGGGAAGCAGATTATATATATAATCGACTGCATAAATATTAATCTACCATATAAAAATACATGGAATCATGAGACTTTTTCAAATGACAATGAGAATTGCATAGCTCGAAACGACAACACTAGATAGAGTTATTAGACAAATCAAATCTATAACATTAGACTCTAAAACAAATTTGTATATTAAAATCATTAGACAAACCAAAACACCAGAAATAAAAAAAAATAAAAAAGAGAGAGGCAAAACAGCGGCACTACACTACTGAACTAACCTTTTTCATTGCAGTAAAACATTCAATTATCTCTCAGAAACAGAGTTCTTTTGGTTTCATCAATTAATCATTAAAGGAAAATTAGAAACTAAACGTAGTTATACCTGTTTTCCAGTGGATGCAATGTTTGATCCTTGAACACCTGAATGCTGATTACGCCTTTCAATTATTTGTTGCATGCTGAAAAGGACAAGGACGTTGAAATTAAATTCAAAACATTCCCTTCCCTTTTCCTTTGTGAAGACGCAAGAGGCTCGTAAAATCAAGAACTTTGTATTATTATTTTATGATTAATTTTTATTTAATTGCATTATATCAATTAGTTAAAAAGCTTAGGAGTATTGAAGTATTTAAATTCATATTAATAGGTTTGCATTAAGCTGATATAACCATGCAACTGGGCGTATTTAGAAGCCAGTGACTAAATGCTGAAATTACAACATGTGAGTTTCACAATAAATGATTGGATAGAGTTAAAAAATGTTAAAGGTAAGTTAATCTTATAAAATCAATTAATAAAATGAGATTTATTCTTCTTTATATACTCTAAATTAACTTTATCTCCAATTGGTGTAAGCAATTGACCAAGGTTTCATGCTGAGTAATGTGAAGAAGGAAAAAGTACAAAGTTATTATAAAAATGAAGACTTAATTTGAAAAAAGTTATACTAAAAGATATGGAGTAAACATGTTATTTATCATGTGATTCTAGTGGTATTAGTAAGCAAGAGAAGCAATTTGACATGTATGTGTCTGAGATGTTTGATTTAGAGCACAAAAAATAATGAATGATTGAAGAATTACTTTCTCTATGTGTTGGTTCTTCATGAGAGTTTTAACACAACTCAATAAGTCTCTTGATATATGAATTTAGATGATTGTATGTTATGAAAATGTTTCTAATGTTTGTCAGAAGAATGATATATAGCAGAAGGTTTGGAGGTTTGTAATTGCAATTTTGTAAAAAAATAAAATAAAATTGTATTCTTTTATTTAAATTTATACTCTATAGATATACTTTAACTAGTAAAAATGATTTCCTATGATTCCTACTATAAGAACTATTATCCATGCCATTTAAACAAGATAGGCAATGCACATATAAGAGAACTTGCTTTTCTATCTAGAAGAAAATTTGTACTGAAACTAGAAATTTTAGATAGAAATATAGTGTTTAGTGTTTCATGTCAAGATATATGTATGCTGTTCTTTTTTGAATGAATTAAACATGATTTTCTTATATTTATATCAATTAAAAAAACATGTTTTTGAATTTCTTATAATTTTTATATTTATAATTTCATCTTTCTTACTGATTAAAACATAAATCATATAATCTCATAATTAAAAACTATAATACAAATGTGTTATCATATTTTAGTAAGTATACATGTAATATAACTACATAATAATCAAACAGAAAAACAATCTTAAGAGACATCCACATAGTGTTGTCAGTTTCTAATTAACTTCAAATATATATAATATTTAAATATCATAAATAGTTTGATTTTTGTTTAATTTTTTATTTTCAATCTGATATTAGAACCAAAACTCGGTTGAAAAAAAAAACATATCTAAAAGTTTCTGAAAACAAATTCAATTTTTAATATTTATTAGTTTTTATTTTTTTTATCAGTTTTTGATTATTTTTATGAATTAATTTAATTTTGAACCCCCATAGTGTAGAATACACCCTTACAATAAAAACCATACTCTCATGGAGTTTATTAAATATACTTGATATAATTTAATCGAGCAATTTGATTTCTTTTTCTGACTTAACTGAGGGAAAATATAACTTGATTCTTGTTCATGCATAGATAATTTTCTTGAGAGATAAAATACAATAAATCAGGGAAGGTATTATTCTACAAAAGGCACATATATGCTATTGCTTGCATGATCACATACTAATTAAATATATTAGATATTAAATTCATTATAATAGTTTACTTGTGAAGGTCTAGGCAGGAGACTTGCAATCTAAGATCAAATTTTATTTTTATTGTTGTCATAATATATATAAAAAAATGTATTTACTGGAGAATACATACATATGCTACAAGATCCATGCACTAGTTTCATGCATTCTATGTAAAACTCACTAACTTAATTTGAAAAAAAATGTTATGATTAGAAGTACATTAACGTTAACAAAATAGGCTGTGGCCTGATTGTCAGTTTAACATATCTCTCGTGGATTTAATTAAGTGACTTTTTGAAGTCATAGATGAGAAAGGTTACCAGTGTTATGTTAAATATGAGTGTTGCAAACCAGGGAGAAGTGATTTTGTGGTAAGGTAGGAAAGTAGAGAATGAAATTTTTATATTCATCAAGGTCATTCGTCATTGTAAAAAACACTATATTATATTAGTTTTAATTCATCAATATAAAAAGTTACATTGTAATTATGTAAATAATTAATGTGAAATTTTTTTTGAGCATGTATAAAAAGTAGGTTTGTTGATATTTTTGTAATAAAAAATAAAATTTTCTATACCAATTGGAACTAGAAGTGATATAGAAAGTGATGAAGTAACAATTTTGTAATTTTTGAGAATAATTTTTATACTTATTCTAATTATAATTAATATAAAAAGTAATTTTTTTTAATTTATAGTGTTTATAGGATTTCTTCTTCTAAGGTACTTTTCGACCCAACATCTACCATAGCTGAAGTGGTTGCATTTGTATGTTCTTCCTCCATCTACATTTTCAACCTAACTAAGGCCAACATAAGGCATACACCATTGTTGCTCCTCACAAGGTCGTTGACAATGGCAGTCACCATTAGAAGCCTTGTCAGCATCGATGTTGCTCTTGACTTCGCCTCTCCCAGTTCGCACGTCCATCATCTAGCCAATGTCACCGCCATGCAACTCCATCGTTGTCAGGGACATCACCCTCAACGCTGCCATAGTGCTTAAACAGAGCCCATAGTTGGGGATATGTTTTCCCTTCTTCTTCCCCTAAACACACAACCATGAAGCAACATTCACATTGCCATCTATAAATGAAGGAACTACCAATTGAAGACACCACCACTTCTTCTTCTTCATATGCAAACTCTTACATCAAAACCCCAAACGTCACCACACTTGTTTCTCCTTCTCCAAGCCTATTCAAACCTTTTCCTCTTTTATATTTGACTTATAATTTTTTATCATTATTTATCATTGTAATAGGAAGGGAGAAAGGATGAAATAAGGTTGGGCTAGTAATTTACAATTCAATTAGACATTGGAATAGAAATCTTATTTGGCTCTCTAAAAATGTTTTATGATTATGGAACATGATGAACTGAATGCATTGGATGATTATGCTTTTTTGCCTTTTCACTTACCGTGTGATGGATAGTTTTGTTCCTACGTGAGAATGACTCTAGTATGCATGAATGAATGATGGTCTATTGAAGGTATAATGCGAATACACTTTTTATACTGGTTATGACCTTAAACAGTATAAAAGGTGAAACTTTCTATACCCTTTGAATCTATACTTGTTCTGGAATTGGTATAAAAATACATTTTTTAACTGGTATAAAAAAGTTTTTCTACGTATGCACTTGAGTATGCCACAACTAGTGTACGAACTATTTTCCATGAATATACATATAGGCCTCACTAGTGTATAGGGTTTGGATATATATCATATAAGTTTAAGGACATTTCGATGAAAAAATGAGCTTTTCTTTAAGATTTGTTGCACTTGAGTTTGTAGAATTAGTATACTACACAATGTTGTTGGCATCTTAAAACTTTTCTTTTATCAGATATCAAATAGATTAATAGATTGACCACATCTAAGGTATAAGTTGTTCACATAAGAGACATAACTTTATATCAACTAAATTCTTATAAGGCTTAACGTTTATAGGTCTTATTTTTCTTATATATCATTCAACTTTTTCATTTCCATTTAATATAAGATTTTTATTTATTTTTAAACTCCTAACACAAGGCCTTACTTACTCTAATAGCAAAGTTAAACTTAGAGTTGAAGCAACATAATGTGAACACCCTTCTTCCTTGGGCATTTGTATGGAGATATTCCAAAGACATATTTGGAAAATTTTGAGTTGGTTGGTAAAAAGTAAATGTGCAAGAAAAATAAATTTTCATGATTTGAAACAATCTCCTAGAAAGTAATTGTAGCTAAGAGTGGTAGTTAAGAATGCTCTCAATTCTTAATCTTAAGTGGAGAAGGACAATCAATATTGGTTGACATATTAGCTTTGTAGAATATTCTAATTAATGAAATCTTTTAAGTGTTTCATCCTAAAGAACTTGATGTATTTCAAAAAAATTGAGTTGTGTAGTAATAACCAACAAAGAACTTATAAGTCTTAAATAGATGTGTCAAAGTGGGTCAAGCCAGATCACACTAGTTGGTTTATCATAGTTAAGTTGAAAATGAGTTAACTCAATCCAACTTACTATTTCGTAAAAAAAAAATTGTAACCCAACCCGACTCACTTTAGATTGATGAGTAAGGGGTAGACTCATGTTTTTTCAAATTTAATTTATATATATATATATATATATATATATATATATATATTGAAATAAAATTAAAGTAAATTGACAAGACTTATTATTTTTATAATAATACATTCAAATTGTTCACTTATTTCACTAAATATCATTATTAAGATACTAGTTGAAAATTATGGTGTGAACTTACATAATTTAACAAACAAATAAATTAAACATCCCAACTATTTAAATATTAATTATTAAACAACATTTTAGTTTTTGAAAAATCAAATTATCAACCTATATAATTAAAAATAATAAATAATTATACTACATAACTTATAAAAAAAAGTGATAGAAAGAATAAATAAAGGGTTAGTAGTGATAGGTTACGGGTTAATCTATTTTCAAGAAATAGACCTATTTTCAGTTTAATCTACATTTAAAAAAAATATATATATATTTTTTTTTAACTCAACTCCACTCAAACAAGTAATGAGACAAATTTACTCACAAATTTAAACCCCTTTTAGCATATCTGGTCTTCAAGGATTCCTATTAGTAAATAAAATATAATATATTTAGTTAAAAATTCAACATTTCATTCTAAAACAAATCATTTTAATTTTCTATCACTTCAATATATATTTTTTAAAACATGGGGTGTTAAAATTGAGAAAAATAACTAAGAATCTAATAAACATGTTTACAAAGACAATAACTATTAACAAAATGAAGTTGTACCTAATTTGTGAAAAAGAAAAAAAAAAAAAACAGTTAACGGTTAACAAAATGATAAGGACAGAAATGTTTAACCCTTAACAAAAATGATAGGAGAGAAATATATGAAGAATATTTCTTCCTTCTCATATCAATTGGATATATATAATTCCAACAAGAGAAGAAGAAAGAATTAGTAAAAAGATAAAAACTTATTTTATAATTTTCTCTTTGAATCTATCAACACGAACACATATAACTGACTTAACTTTATTATCAATTATATGTATAATTATACCACATTTACTTTCTTTCTCATAAATCAGTTTTAGCAAGTTAAAATCATTTTCTTCAATTCTTTAGAACTGTACATGAGATCATATCCCTGGTTTCCTTCATTTTTGTTTGTTTCGTCTTGAAATCATAGCTTATATTTTAGTTTTGTTCAAGAGGCTGAGAAATGGAGGGAGTGATCCAAATTTGTCAATGTTCCGATGGTGGAAGAGCCACGAAATTCAAGTTCTGGTTTCTTGATAGAGTTTCAAACAATGGAAAGAATTGGACAATTTAGAAATTCCCAGTGCACATGCACAGTCAAGTGTTCGTGAGAAGCCACGAAGAAAGTCTTAAGGCAAATTCAGAAGTTCGTTCTAGTTATTTAGAACAAATTTCATACTTCCATCAAACAAGCTTTGCAGAAACCCCGACAAAGATTGGATGATTGAAAAGAAGAACACAATATACACTGTAGATAGACAGTGTTGAATGTATTTCATATAATAAAGTTTTAACTCCTACTGTTTTTATCATCTAAATTTAAAAATACTAAATTTTAATCAAGCATTCAAAATCAACATATTCTACACAGTGTTGAATATGTCGTTATTTAGAGCATAAGAACATAACCTGAAAAAATAAACTGTTTATGGAAAAACAAAGTTGCATGAGTTCAGAAAGGAAAAAGATTGTAAACAAAGCATTTTGTTTAGGTATATAGAGAACTGTTTGTACAGTGAATTCCAAAAATCAGAAAGCTATAAAAAAAACAGCATATATATTGGCAATCATTAACACTATATATGGTAAAATCAAATTTAGAGTTTTAATTTCATGCTGCAAAAACATACAGTGATATCTACTTGTGAATCAATTCATATAGAACTTTCAAATAGTTATTACTAAAAGTCAACATACAATAATTTATAATCGAATCATAGTATAGAAAACACATTCTTAAAATATTAATATAAATATTCCTATTTTTGTCTTAGTTATTTCATGGTGGTTAAATTATGAAAGGTTGAATTTTGGTGATATTGCGAAGATGTGTGAATTACTGTGAGTTGTGCAAAGAAAAGGCAAAAGGAGAGACAGAAGAGGATGAAAAATGGATAAGTTGTGGTGAGGGGATGCACATGCAGATGTTTATTACATATAATAAAATAGAAAATGGTAAAAGAAAAAAAGAAAAAAGGAAAGAAGATAAAGAATGGTACGGACAGACAAATACCTCGAACTGGCGTACTCGAAGAGCTTGCTGGTTGCGGAAAAGACTATGAGAGCAATCTCAGCATCACAGAGAGTTGACAGTTCATGAGCCTTCTTGAAAAGACCTTTTCTCCTCTTCGAGAATGTTACTTGCCTCGCGTTTATGTTGTCGATCTTCTTGATCGGTATCTTCTTTCTTGCCATTCTACACTCAAAAACAATTTCATAATCATCCAATTTCCAACCCACATAACCATACCCATATCAGTGTTTCAAAATTCAGCAGACGGTGCATGTACGGTATGTCGGGGGTTTTGGTTTTGGTTAATTTCAGACAAAACGGTTTTTGATATATACTATGATAGATCTTCCAAGAACAAGCAAGAAATCATAAGAGATATGCAAAAGAAAGAGAGAAAGAAAAAAGGGCTGATTTGCAAGGAATCTGAGAGAGTTTGAGTTTGAGTTTGAGTTTGAAGAGTAAAAGGGAAGACATGAAGGCTTACCTTACCTAGCTAGCTTTTGTTGTTATATTACCAGAAATGGGTGATTAGGATGTTTGGTGAATGAACTGGTGAAAGAGATGAGAGTGGATGATGTTTCCAAGAGTTGGGGTTATACCGATTTCTGATAATGATTCCAACAAATATCTGAGTAGCGTGTGTGTCTGTTTTCCAATTTCTGGCTGCTATTGCTCACTTTCGAATTTAGATAGGAGAAATAAAGACCCTTTTATGGTGCTTACCAAAATAAGTATTTTCTATATTTTATTACTTTTTCTAGTTAAGAGATTTTTCTTTTTTCTTTTTTCTTTTTCTTATATTCTTTTTTCCGTATAGAAAACTACTGTGTGAATCGCCAGCTATAATGACAACCGATGTGATCTCATGTCTAGCCATTTGTAGTAATCCCTTTGCATACTTCTTTTTTAAGCGTCAACTTCTAAACTAAATTATATTAAAGTAAGGAAAATGTCTTTTTAATAATTTTTTATGTTAAGATTAGTTCGACAATGATCGTCCTTAAAGTAATTCGAATTTAATAAAATTTATTCACATACGTGTGTGTGAATTGATCAATTTATAATGCGCAGAATATGACAATATTTTATAATGATTGTTTAATTACTGGAATCAACCTTTAATTGGCTGAGGTTGGTGTAATTATTTATAATAATGTTAAAGAAAGTCTTTAGGGTTTCCTTTCACTTCATGACTTATCTAACTCGATTTCCATCAAACTTTTGTCCCATTTTGGGAGCATGCTGTACAAAATACAAATTATGTATGTTTCTACTTTTAATTTGAGTTTTAAAAATTCTTACTTTTTCTTTTCGTGTTTTCTGTGTCCACCAAAATAAAAACCCGATTAAACTTTTAAATTTGATTAATATCTGATAAAAACAAATAAAATGATTTTACATAAATATCTGATCAAAATTATTTACCATGATCTATTTATTAAAATATTATACTAAATAACATTTTCATTTTTATCTTTTAAATATATTATATTCACCTTCTTATATTTTTATAAAGTAGCGTTTAAAGAAATTTTTACTTTTTAAAATAAAATTATATTAAGTATTATTATGAATTTTGACATTAAAACTATACTATTATTCGAAAAACTATTAGGCTTGTATTATTATATGAAAATTTATTATAAATAATTAAAATAAAAAATATAAATATGAAAAACTTATATTATGATAAAAGTTATATTTTACGAAATATTAGACAAAATATACTTATTACATAAAAAAAACTAGCAAAATTAAGCATTTTTTCTAAACAAAAATTACGAAAATAAATTATTCCTAATTTCTTTATTAAACTATATATTTTTATTATTTATAAGGAATTCTAAAGGTAACCAATGAATACCTTTTCCATTTAACATAAAAACAGGCAGTTTTGTGAAGACCTAATGTCTTTGTTGATATAAAAATCTATTTTCCCCTATTGTAAAAATATAAATGTCTTTGTTGATATAAATTGTAAATAAAAGATTTAGATTGAAAAAAAGTCATTATAAAAATCTAAATGTCTTTCTTGATATGAATTGAAATAAAAGATTTAGATTGAAAAATAGTCATGTGAATTAAAATAAATATTTTAATTTTGTTATGTAAATAATGTATCCCTAATTAATTTTATTTAAAATTAAAGAAAATGTTATATATGGTTTATAGTAATTAAAAATATTTATTTATTTTAGATCAAGCATGACCTTGTTAGTCATCATGACCCAAATTTTAAAGTTATTTGATTTTAAATTATTAATATTTTTATTTCAATTATTCATTATATACATACTAACTAATGAAAATGAATTAATTAAAGTTTATTATTATAAAACATTTCAAGACGTCCAGAGTGGTCTTAAATGTTGATAGTAAGAGATATAAGCAATTCAGTTTGTGTTTTTTTTTTTCTCCTCAACCTTAAAATAATTTAGTACACAGGTAAAAAAAAATTAATTTTGTCCTAAATTATGTCATTAAAGTTTTGAACTAAAAAATCATGGCTCTTAAGAAATTGATTTATGGGACATGTAATTAGATTTGAATTTTGGACTTCGAATAATTTTTAAATGCATTAATGTTCTTAAAATCTTATTAGTTTTATGTATCAACTGAAAGTTGTTATTTGTTTGAAATGTTTAAAAGAATAGTCGTATTTTGTATGTCTTGTAATGGATAATTTAAGTGTTGATTTATAGTAAGTAAAAATTATATAAACTTGAAAATTTTGATGATGTTATTAGAAAGTGATTTTAAATCTAACTCAACCCCACAAACCGATTTATAAGATGAGATTTGTAAAGTATAGACATTTCGAGCGTGAGAGGATAATTAATGGGTAGTCCAAGATTCGACAACAGGTGGAACAGAATGGTCATATAGATCTTGCTAGAAAAAACTCCAACATACCATATTAAAAAATTATTTTTAAGTCTAACTCAACTCTACAAAACTGACTTATATAATAAAGTTTGTATCCAAATTATATTTATTACAACAGATGTGATGACGATTACGGTAAGTCAATTGAGTATATTTCTCATTTGAAATTTGTATGTTTAAGTTTAGATTTGATTAAGAAAAATATGTTATTTTTTTACATACTTTTTAATTGCTGATTTTCCTTGTGTAATGAAACCGCGTACTATTTGATATTCATAAATTGGGGGATGGTAGTGGTTAGATCTTCTATGGCCACATTATCCTCTACATCCCAGAATATTTATTACACATATGTGTTATGTCCGCACGACATTCACCTTCGTATAACATTTAATGAGAACTCAACATCCTAGTTCTAACCTTCTATATATTGTGTACGAGAAACGCTGGCATTTGTTTATTGTCTCTCTTCTATTGTAAGATGTGCTATGTCATGTAACAAAGAAAAGGGTAATTTTCTTGTAATATATAATGATATTTTGACAATATTTTTTTGACAACATTTTAACATTGTCTACGTGTTATTCTGTGATTGGTCTATATTGGTGTTTATGATTATTATTATTGATTGTGAAATAATTTTGGACCAATCATATAATAACACGTAAACAGTGTTAAAATGTTATAAAAAAAATGTTGTTAAAATATCATTGTCCTTTTTTGTATCTCGGTTTTTTCTTTTCTTTCATCTTCTGTTTGTTTAATATTAAATCGATTTTTAAAAGATATTCCTTTACATTTTGAAAAATCTACGTCATACTACAAATTTTTAAAGTGGAAGAAGTTGTGCCTTAGCTTTGTTCTTACGAGATTGGATTGTACTCGTATTTTCCAGTGTTTAAGGTCTTTCACGTATCTATTTTTTTAATACTAACATGTCTTTGTTATTTGACTTATTTTCTACTAGTGTATCATCAGTTATGACATCATTGTAGACTTATAAATAAAAACAAAGTTTAAATAAACAAATAGAGAAAAAAATATAAAAAATAAATTATCACAATTTTGAGCAAAGAATTACAAAGGACAAATATTATTTGTAGTTTAATACCTTTGAGAACTGTGAATTGAACTAGAGTTTTAGGTGTGGATGTTAAGAAATAGACTTTAAATCTAACTTAATTGTACAAAATCAATTTATAAGTTAAAGTTTGTCTCCATTTATATATTATAAACTTGCTTTATTTATAGTCGATGTAAGATTTTTAACACTTTTCATTCACACTAAGATATATACATATTGAGCGTGAGATTAAACATTAATGAGTAGTCTGACAGCGATTCAATAACATGTGGTATAATAGACCCAACAAACAACATATATACTGATAACGAGTGATACAATAAATTCAATAAATAAATCTCGCTAAAATAAACTTTAATCCATGAAAACTTTAATATTATATTTTTAAATATAATTTAATAATATAAAATTAACAGATAAAATTTATATATATATATATATATATATATATATATATATATATATATATATATATATATATATATATTTATATAATATAAAGTAACGTGAAACCTCCACCTAATATTACTCGAAAAACATTATACGCAGTAATATAAGCTACTATTGGTGCTGAAGTTGAGTCACATAATTTCTAAAATCTTATATCTATTTTTCTTCTAATATAAAGGTCTTAAAAATTACTTTTAATATACTGTTCTTTACTTTTGTGAATCAAGTTTTATTTAAGACTTAAAATCTTAAATTTATTGTTATACGAGCATGCTCCAATTAAAAATATTATAAAACCCAAGGTGTTAAACTTCCTGCCAGAATGAAGAAAGATTGTAACCATAAAAGATTTTAAACCAACTAATAATGTTACTGTTTTATATTTATCTCACTTTCCGAAAGCACGTGGAATACAGTATGATGTCATTGGTGGAACCGTGAAAGATGTTCCAATCTTCGACTAGATAAGATTCTTTAATTTTCAGAGTATAAAATGAATCAATTTACAACTTCAACAGCTATTAGAATTATCGATGCTCTCCTTCATTCCAACCATGGAGAAAAAAAAAACAGAGAGAGAAAGAATTAGTTATTAACATACATAATTAGTTATATAAAATACAAGTAAATTAAACTTTTCGCACCAGATTCACAAAATTCATACATAATTAACATATTTCGTTGCTCTAAGTATATAATGATTATGTTTTTGACTATAATTTTAATTTTATTAATATTTATATTTTTTATTTATATCATTTTATAAAGTGGATTTAATAAATAAAAAATAATTTATTGATTTAACAAAATAGATAATTGAATAATTTATTTAACAATTTCTATATAATTTTTAATATTATTTTCACAAAAATTATAATTATGTATATATATCAAACTATTTTAATTAATTAATCATAAAAACAATGAAATTATATATTTTTTTAATGTAATAAAAAATGTGAGTACACGTGTATTCATTCTAGCTATAATAAAATAAATAATTGAAATAATATTACTAAAATAACAAATAAATATGATTAATTATTTATTTATTTCATTTAATTCAAACAAATTTATTTTTTATTGTTTTTCTCTACTATTTTTTTTCGTGTTTATTTTTTTCTTCTTAATTATTACAACTGTGACAACCACTGTTGAGAACAATGGGTCTGATTATTAGTATCTTGAAAAATCATCTTCAAATCATATCACACCAGAGAATAAAGGGTTATTTCTGGAAATAATGAAACTACCGATGTTTATATATATATTTAAAAATTAAACTCGAAAATATTAATTTAAAAATATTCACGTTTAATAATACTATTTTCATTTTTTTCACCTTATTTTTTTTTTCTTTGTTAGGTAAATATGCTTCTCTTAAACGTTAACTAGTTCATCGTAATTAAAAAACTAGTTAATTTATTTCAGAACCATATTTAAATGAGTTTTTTTATAAATAATATACGATACAATTAAGATTAAAGAAACGAGTGAATAAATATTTATTAAGGTGATAATAAAAGCAGAAAATACTCAATTAAAATATATTTAATACATTAACTTATAGTATTAAAACTTTAATAAATGTTTTCCGTATATTTATTAGTAAGACAGTAATTTAATTAACTCCTTCAAAAATTTGTGTAAAATTTTTAATTCACCCGATAATATACATGAGTTATAATTGACCTCCAAACATCAAACATAATTCTATGATAATTTTTAATTTTCTTTTATTTTGTCGTAATTTTTGCATAGGATCCATTGTTTGAATTACAAAATAATCAATTTTTTTTCCTATAAATCTAAAATACTCACTATTGGAATAGAGGGGTCTGAGAAAAAAAAAAAGAAATACTAAAAAACTGTAAAACGCCTATGAATAATAATTATTGAGAAAGCCGTTTTATTGTGCAATTAATTCATTTGTTTCAATTTCTGTTAATTAGTTTAAATACTTTTCTTCACTCATTTTTTTTTCAGATCCAATTTATTATTTTGATCATTAACCTTATATGACTTCATCATCAAGCGATTTACTTTCAATCCTATCCTTAATTAATTGAAAAACTTTAATTTCTGTCCCTAAATGAACTGTTTTATGTAACATGCATTTTTAAAAACTATCGTTTTTCAAGTTGATTGTTATTAATGAAAGTAAAATTTATGATTTTAAGCCTTAGTATTTTTGCTTTCAATTTATGTAAATTCCATGAGTAAATCTTACAAAAAAGGTATTTTATTTTTTATATATGCAGTTTTAATTATTGCATACGGGGCGTACTTATTTTATATGAAATTCATTTGTTTTGTTATTATTTAAATTGAAAATCGAAAAGATTATTAATAATAATAATAAAAAAAAGAAATCGTTCTTGTAGGGTCTTGGTTAGGTCAAATTTAGAAAGAAATGACAAAAAATATCCGATTATTATTTTTTTCGGCTAATTATAGTTTTCCTAAAATATTGAAGTACTATTACTAGTAGTTGTTTAAATGGACGGTGGAGGATTGCACACGTAATAACATACTGTTGTTTAACGTTAATGATTGGCGATTCCAAATAAAATAGGCATGAGTTTTAATTTCTATAAATATTGTTTGGTGTGGATTTTTCTGGTACCAAAGTTGGGACCAAATTGCTTTTTCTTATACTATAATTTTCAGAATAAAACTTCACTTAATTGACTTACTTTAGGATTTTACCCTTTTTGTAAATTTTATTGCTGAAAAAAAAAATGTTTCCACAAATTGCATGCGTTTTCCGATGATTTAAAACACCAAAAAACGACAATGAATGCTTGCGGAGATATTTATTAAGGTAATAAAAGTAGGAAAATAATAAAAAAATGCATTTAAAAGTATAAAAAATATTTAATTTGAGTACTTAGCATTAACTGTGTTCAATAAATATTTTAAGTACATTAATTAGTGTGTGGAGGTTACATTTAGCAGGTTTAAAAAATACAAAAGAAAGAAGTATGACCGACAAGGCAGTGCATGCAGCGTTTCTAATTAACTTGAAGAACGTTTAAATATAATTTAGAAAACTGAAAACTGAAAAGTGGTTTAGAATAAAAAAATGTAAAGTGGAAATTTAAAAAAGAATGAAAAATTAAAAGCGACAGCGTTTATCTGAGGAGGGAAGTCAAACGTGGGAAAGTGGGTCCCAACGTGAAACATAGTTTGTCTTTGTCTGAAGAAGGCATATATATGAGATATGGTAGAAGGGAGAGGAATGGTAGAAGATGAAGAGGGTTGTTCTTGTACGTGTATGAGAAAGGTCAATGTTAATGTCAGCACTCAACGGCCATGTGAAACTCGTTTCTGCAATTCTCAGCGGAATTACCAAAACGCCCTCTGCAGTATCTTACTCGTTCCAATCAAGGTGAGCACAGAGAGAATGTGAGTGAGGGAGTGAGGAAGTAGCACAGAAAGAAAGCGGTTTCGGTTTTTGATTGGGAATGGATGGTCACGGCGGAGGGACGAGAGGGGAGGCGGAGCGCTGGCTGTACACGGCGAACAAGGTTTTAAGCGCACGTGACTTGCACGGGGCTCGCTCATTTGCGATTCGGGCCCGAGAGTCCGACCCGAGATACGAGCCCACCCAGCTTCTTCTCACGGTTATCGATACCCTCATGGCCGGCGAGGCCCGGATCAACGACCACCTCGACTGGTACGCCATCCTCCAAGTCCTCCGTTACACTCAGAACATCGACTACATCGCCGTCCAGTACCGTCGCCTCGCCACCCAGCTCGACCCTCACCACAACCCATTTGCCTTCGCCGCTCACGCCTTCACGCTCGTCAACGACGCCTGGTCCGTACTCTCTAACTCCACAAAGAAAGCCTTCTACGACAACCAACTCAGACTCCTCACTCAACCCCCACCCCCGCCTCCTCCTCCTCCGCCTCCTCCACCGCCGCCGCAACCTCCCGCTCCTCCGGTTACCTTCTTCCCGATTCAACCTCCGCAACCAAACTTAAACCCGAACCCGACCACGACCCCGTACCAAGTCCCTCAGCGGGAAAAAAGCCCTAGGGCTAGGGTGGAGGTGGAGGTGCCGAGTCAGGAGGACAATGCGAGCGAGTTGACTCGGGCGAGTGAGACGGAGAGCGAAGGGGCGAGTTTCTGGACCGCGTGCCCTTATTGTTACGTTATGTACGAGTATCCGAAGGTGTACGTGGATTGTACGTTGCGGTGTCAGAGTTGTCGGAGGGGGTTTCATGCGGTTGTGGTACGGTCGCCGCCGAAAGATGGTTTTGGCTCGTTTTGCAGTTGGGGTTTTTTCCCTGTGGGATTTTCTGGAGATTTTAGAGACATCAGCGGTTCTTCTTCGAAGTGGAACCCTTTTTCCCCTTTGATTCCTTGCGCTTTCAAAAGGGAGGTGCAGCAGAGTAGGAAGAACCAGAAGGCGCCTTATGTTTTCTACGACGATGACGCGTCTGCGGAGTTCGCGGAGGGTTCCGACACGACGAAGGATGATTCCGACGATGATGATTGGCATGGCGGGAATCAGAAGGGAATGGAGACGGTGGCGAAGAAGAGGACGAGGAAGAGGAAGAGGGGGAGGAAGAGAAGAAATGGTAATGGTGGTGATGTCAGGAGGGAACCGATTGAGAGGCCTAGGAGAGGCGTTGATAGTCATACGGGTGGTGATGAGGGGAATGTTAACGGAAATGTGGAGAATGGTGAGGTTGCGGATGGTGAAGGTGATGGTGTTGCGGCGGCGGCAGATTCTGGTAAGAAGGGTGCGTTGGGTGGTTCTCGGAGGAGGAGTGAGAGGAACTTGGGGAAGTTAGATTTGAATGTAGAGTTCAGCAATGAGGTGGAGGAGTCTTTGCATGAAGTGGATGAAGGGAATGAAAATGGGAATGGGAATGCTGAGGATAATATCGAAGGGATTGGATTTTTTGAAGGGCTGGACGAGTTCCTCAGTAGCTTGCCCATTCTGAATGCTGTTGCAGATGACAAGGTTAAGGGTCATTAGTGTTAATCCTCCTTTTTTGTTCTTGTTATGTTAGTCTTTTAATAAGTATCTGGGGGAATATTTCTTTTGTTTCTCTCCTGTTCTGTTCTGTTCTCTTCTGTTCAGGAAGGATATATTACTCATTCAAGTTTAGTCTACTCTCTCTCTTTTCTCTCTCTAACCATCACATTCACTAATTAGTCCTTAACTTCAACTGTATGTGTGACAATCATTCACCATCCTGCATTGTTGTTTTCGTGTGTTTTATCTATTGGGTTCTGCTTTGGTAATTTTGTGGCTTTGAGAGAAAGACTTCCTGAACAATGTAGTGAATGGGAAAAGTTGAAGGAAGAAGATTTTTATCTTGGAGCATTACTGGTGCTCCTTCTCGGTCATGTCTAGTATTTTTCTCTCTTTTCATTTCACCAAAGTAGTGTTTTTTAGAATGGAATGTGTTTGGGTGTGTGTATAACATTAGGTCTTTGGTTGTCTGTTAGTATGGTGTTGGTTGAAATTGATTGGGATTCATGAAATGTCTCATACTGTATCATCCACAATTTCATTTCATGTGATTAAAGAGCATTTTGTTTTTAAAAGATTGTCATACTTAGTATTGGATTTGTACCTAATAGTACTTGTATGTTTTAAATTGTTGTTCCTGTGCCTGTGCTTTTGTTCGCTTTCAGAAACAGCTGATCTAGTAAAAATCTGCTTTCATAATTTTAAGGGTGGATGTTTTGGTTGGTGCTTCTAGTCTTCTGCATGATTTTAAGCAAAAATCAATCAGAATAAGTATTAGTCCTCTGTTTCCTTTCTGCGGTGCATTTTGAATCTTGTGAAGGATTCAGCAGAAAGAATTTCTGCTTTCTGCTGTGCAAAAATCAATCTTGAGTTTTTTCTTTTCTTCCTCTCAAATGATTGTTATTTCTCTGTGGGGATGTTTGCCCCGTTTATTTATTAGTAAATCCTAACAAATTCTCTTTAAAACCCTCGTGAAGAAATATCCAATGGAAGTTTTCATTACAAAATGTTCTCATTCCAAATTTCAATAAAAAAAGGATTTTTATAGTTTTTTAACCGTGTTTTAAGGGTACTTGTTATAAATATGTTGAACTATGTCGATTTTTCTTTCTTCTAAATTGTAACGCTTTCAATGTAGTCTGGTCCCTCACTCAGACTCACGACGATCATCCCAAGAAAATGTTCTGACCAAAACCAAACATCCTAATTTGAGTGGGTCTGCGTTTGAACATGTTTTTCTGTCCATTTTTCCTTCGTCGTGCACCTCTTTGTTAAAAATTACACTGAAACACTGATTTATTTGTTAAAATAAGTATTAACGATTATGCTGGTTTTACAAAGCATGAAATTAGAAATTTTGCTGTTTATAAACTTTATTATTAGTTAATTTGATTCGTTATATTTTAGGGTGTTGCTCCCTCCATCACCACACATTTCTCCCTCCAACTCCCATTTACTATTTTGCCTCTAAGTAAAATTTTTTTTAGAGTTATTTTTTAATTTTACCCATTCACAACCTATTCCACTAATAACTTATTCCAGTCCTTCGTTTATGAGTAAAATATTTTTTTTTTATTTTAACATTATATTTCTTCCTCTCTTTCTTTTGTCGGTGTGAGATACTACAAGTTGTAAATGTTGATGGTGGTGGAAAGAATTATCAAGCAGTCTCCCTCTCGTGGTGTAGTGTCGCTCTCGTGGTGTAGTGTCGCTCTCGTGGTGTAGTGTCGCTCTCGTGGTGCAATGTGTGGAGTGATGCAGTGCGTGTGTTACTTCCTCGAGGTGCGTATTCGAATAAACCTTCAAATAAAACCCTAAAATAAAAAACGTAACCTTTAAACAGAGGTGACATCCTTCAACGGATGTCAACATCCTTCAACGGATGTCAACATCCTTCAACCGATGTCAACATCCTTCAACCGATGTCAACATCCTTCAACGGACCGTTTTTTCCTTAAACGGATGTTGACATCCGTTGAAGGATGTCACCTACGTTTTTAATTTTAGGGTTTGTTTTATTAGTTTATTCTTTATTTTAGAAATATTTTAATAATTTAATTTAAATGTTTTGATTTATTATTTTTGAATATATTTTTAATGTATTTTAATAATGTAAGGAAAATGAAGAAGAAAGAAACATACGAGGAGAAGTGAAACGAAGAAGACAAATGGAGTTGTAGAGTAAAACTGAAGACAAATTGTTAAACGGAATTGAGAGATATTTGAAATAAATTAAAATAATATAAGTAAAAAATTTTATTTTGAGGATATAATTGGAATTAAAAAAAATTGGAGAGGTGGAGGGAGAAAGATATGATGGTGGAGGGAGCAACACCCTATATTTTAAGAAGACTAAACAAAAGCCGGTTTGGGCTAAAAGAAAAGCCCAATCTAACTTCATTGGGCTAAAAGAAAAGCCCAATCTAACTTCATCTATAAGTTGTTGCTTGTAGACCCAAACCTTTCCAAGTAACCGTTAGGGTTGGATTGTTTCAATCTGTGTGGGTTTCATTAAGTTGCTTGGATTCGCATGCTTATGTACTTAATTCGGTTCAAATTCATTTAATTGGTCGAAATTAAATTTTAACCTTGGGTGTTGCTTCCTCCACCACCACACCTTTCTTTCTCCACCTCTCTTTTACTATTTTGTCCTTCAGTAAAATTTTATTTTTAGGGTTATTATTTTTTAATTTTATCCATTCACAACCTATTTCACTAATAATCTATTCTAGTATCGAGTAAAATACTTTTCTTTTATTTTAATATTATATTCATTTTTTAGTGTCGTGTTTATTCCTATTTGAATAAACCTTGAAATATAAATTCATTAAGCCCACTTCTGGAATATAAAAACAACTTAAATACTACCATTTACGAACTGTTGCCATTTCTGTTTTGCAAGTAAAATGTTTTGTTGACCACAAAAGTAATGTTTTTACATAAATTACCAGATTTAGTTTCTTCAATTACTGTTGTTGGAAAAAAATGTTAACTATTTTTTTATTAGCATTTTTCGTATAATTACTTATTTATATATTTTTTAAAGTTAGGTGAAAACAAGGTCAAATTAAGGCGTTTAATAAATTATTTAAAATTTTGCCAACACTTCCATAAATGTTTACATCCTTAGAATCGGCCTCAATCTGTGCTGTTGCAGTTCATTTCTTGGTCTTTTTGCAACAATTGTATTCAGTTTTTCATCATCTTACACGTGTAATGCATATAAATAGACGTCTTGGCTAAATGAGAGCTACAACCTCAAAGACAAAGATTCTCCGTTCTAAAGCATTTGGAATTTTCCATGCTTTTTTTTTCTTGTCGTCTTTTGCTCTGTTTACGGGGGAATAATGTAAAGAAGAAAAGCAGCAGAGGACACAGGAATTCAAAATTAAAATACATAAAATTATACAAAAAGAAAAAAAAATTAAAGGTGAGATTTACCAAAAATTATTTCATTGTTCTTACTTTCTTTAACAAAATAAATTAAAAGAAGACATATTCATCTCTTCTTTATTTCATCCTATCTAATTCCATCACTGTGTTTTATCATTGAGGAGTTCAAATTCTCTATATCATCAGCTTTATATCATTGAGGACTTGCTGGATATAAACTCTAGAGAATTTCTAAGGTTCTAATTCCCTTTTGGTCAAATTACCTTTTATAAAGGAATCTCAATTTTACGCCATTCATGCATAGTGATTAGATAATAAGACATGTACTATTTCAAATATTGCTTCATTCAATTTTGCTCTTTCAATTATTTTCATTGATTTGTCATATTTTTTAAAGGATTCCCATATCACCCAGAAGTGACCAGTCACACATCTGAGTTTTTTTTTTCTACAATATTAAAAATTGAATTTATCATCTCATTTCATATATTCTGTGTAAATTTTCTATCACAAATATATATTGTTATAACCATTAATATTAGAAAAAGTTGAAATAATTTAAACTGTATGTTATGTAACTCATAATAATAAAAAAAGGATATTTACAAAAGCTATAAATCTACTTATCAGAAGAAATATTGGATGAGTAACAGTAGAAATAGGGTGTATGATTGATCTGATATGATCAGAGGCTTATACGTGCATTTCCTTTGGGGGTACTTTCTATTTTCACCGTACATATGTAATATTCGAGAACTTTCCAAAAATTTACTTGGTCTTATCCTCTGGTGGGCTAAAATGGAATTGTGATCTGTGAGAGAGGTCAGAAAGTCAAAAGCAAAGCTTGAGAGTACCATCACAACATCATGGGTAACTGGTGGTGGAGGAGCAAAGGAATAACCTTTTTGTTGTCCCTTTTACCTTTGTTTAAATACCTTGATTTCTCCGTCTTTCTTGGAGACAATCCAACCAACTTCACCCACCAACTACTATTTTAATTCCCAACAGAAAAATGCCTTTTTTATTCACACTTCCACCTTCATTTCAGTTTCATTTCAGTAATGGCAGTTCCTGCATCCTTCTCTCTTTCCTCTGATCCCTTTGCTTCCAAATCTGCCACATCAACGGTATTTATTGCTCTGTACTCACATCTCATGTGTTTTATCTCTTACGTGCCCATTTTGTTATTCTGCTTGTGAATTGTGAATAAACTGATCATTATAGCTAAGCAGATCTTTGGTTGCGCCGCGCCGAAAAAGGGGAACTTTGACCATTCCCATTTCACTTTCTTCACTGCATTTAGGTCAGTGCCCATCTTCCTCTGCTTCAATCGTGCTCGGTTCTCTTACTTTCTAGTCTTGTGTTGATTTTCATGTCTTGGGTGTTCGTTCCTAGCTAGTGTAATTAGCTGAAACTTGCAAGATTCAATCTTTACTTCGTTTCAAGTTTCATAGTAGATTTGTAAATGCTATTCTAGCAAAGATAAATGAAAATGGTTATAAACTTTGCATATCCCCTAAACGTTGAGTGGAAAACGAATTTAATGGATGAAACTGAGTATTCTCCGTTCTGATCCCTAGCTGATTTAGGTTACAGAATTGCAGATTCCTTGTGCTGAATTGCCTGTTTGATAACTTTAAATCTGTTTGTACACAATCTATTAATGAGTATGCAGATCTAATTTTCCTGCCGTGTATTCAGTATGTTCGGGCCCTAATTCTAATATTTGTTTGAATAGATTACATCTTTTGCAGCTATTTCTTAGAAGTAAAAGCAATTAACTAATTGATGAAGTCTTCCTTTTCTTTTTACGTGCATTTTATATGATGCTCTAATGTTTGCAGGAGAAATCAAGGTTACACTTTAAAGGCTTCAATGGGGCCTCCGGGATTTACAGAGAAACTTAATAACAAAAAGCTAAATACTTTAGTTGATGCTGAAGACGGGTGTGATATATTTAATGACCTGAAAGACAGATTTCTAAATTTTAAAAAGAATAAATACTTGTAAGCTTCAGAAAGCCCTTATTTGAAGTGTTCATTTTTTATGCCTAGTTTAGGGAGAAGCTTATATATACTGTTTATGGCAGGAAAGATATTGACCACTTTGAAAATCTTGCGAAGGTTCAAACACCAAAGGTAATTGATCTCTGTCTTCTGTCTTCTATTTTACCTACCCACCCTTTCGATCAAGTCTTTGGTTGTTTATTAACTTATCATTTATGGTTTGTTTCTTATTCCATTCAGTTCATATCAAGTTGTCTACTGAAGCATTTACAAATAAGCCTTCTTTACTAACAATTGCCAGAACAGTTCATGGTTATTGCTTGTGCAGATTCTAGGGTATGCCCCTCTACTGTCCTGGGATTTCAACCAGGAGAAGCATTCATGATTCGCAATATTGCTAATTTGGTTCCTACCTTTGAGGTACAAGTCTCACTGCAATTGATTTGGCTGCTTGTGTTGACCATATTATTATCATTGCTAAAGTTTGAACGAAATAGATACCCTTCCTGTAATTCCTTTTTCCCGGTGCAGAGTGGACCCTCAGAAACAAATGCCGCACTGGAATTTGCTGTGAACTCCCTTCTGGTAAGCATATTTTTTTTACTTAAAAGGTGTAAGGCAAGATTTATCCTCATCATTTGAAACTTCTAATGCTTTTGTTACTTTATCTATCATCTATTTAATTATTCTCAGTTTCTTCCGGCAGATTGTGTAGTTTTTTGAAGTTCAAAATGACTTTTGTTAAATACTGACTGATTTTATGATAACTATAACTTTTATGGAGAGATTGATTTTTAATATTAAGTTTCAGAAATGAGGCTGAAGGAATGAGTTTTTTTGTCTTATTTGTTTATAGCAGCGATGCTAAGTTGACTGCAAAATACTTGATTGAAATTGGGAACAACCGAAGTCAACCTTCATAATAACATCTCATAAGACATGGCTTGCAAGAAATATCTGTGGAATACTTGATTGCACAAGATTCTAATAACATTTGTTCTTTCATTCATTGCAGGTTGAGAACATCTTAGTCATTGGCCACAGCTGCTGTGGCGGTATACGTGCCCTGATGAGTATGGAAGATGATGATGTTGAAAAAAGGTACTTAATTGTAGATTTTGGTTGTTCTTATGCTTTTTTGAATGAAATGTGACATACATTTCTAAATTGAAAATATATTTTTCTACTTGTAGTTTTATAAAAAGTTGGGTCATTGGTGGGAAGAAGGCAAGAACAAAAGCCAAGGCTGCTGCTTCTAACCTCAGCTTTGATGAGCAGTGCACGCATTGTGAGAAGGTGATATATATTTTTGTTCTTAGATTTGATGTGTGTGTTTGCGTTATGTTTTCTGTTGCTTTTTCATTCTGTTAATCTTTCTCCCCAGTTTTGGATTTTTGTATCTAAAAATACTTGATTGATTGTAATGGATAATTGGGGATTGGGAACTGGGAAGCGAATGTTGACTTCTGTATTGGCTTCCAATGCATTGTAGAAATGAAACCAGTCAAAAAGAAAAGATGCCTCGATGAATCACTCTGCCCTATTTTCTGACAGTCCTAACTCCTTAACTGAAGTTCATGTTGAGAAATAAAACACCTTATTTATGTTGCCCTTGTAAAAATAGGATCTGCATCTTTAGGAACAAAAGTGTATTTCTTTGAGTTTTGTATTGTGGTCTTCATTGAATGTCCCCACCCCATTGCTATCATTGATACGATCTAAGTACTAGGAGTCATGCAAAATGTTGAATACTTTCAAGTTTAAGGCTTTAAATGTTCATCTTATGCAGGAATCAATCAACCATTCCTTGTTAAACCTTCTTACTTACCCCTGGATAGAAGAAAAGGTGGCGAATAAAGAACTCTCTATTCATGGTGGTTATTACAACTTCATTGATTGTTCATTTGAGAAATGGACGCTTGATTACCGGGGAACTACATTGGAGGAAAATGGAAGAATTGCTGCCAAAAACAAAATATTTTGGTGTTGAAGTTTGCACTTTTATTTTCCTCGAATTGCATTTTCGAAATTTGCTAGAATTTTAAGAAGCATAGGCCGAGTTATGTATTTTATAGTATTTATTAGATAGATAGATGGATTGATTTGAATAAAACCCTACCATGTCAGTGTGTCTATTGTATGCTTTAGTGCAATGAACTCTGGGTCTGATGAAAGCTATGTTATTTGATTCTCTCATTTCCTTTGGGTTGTATGCTTTAGTGCAATGAACACCTTGGGCTTGAAGCTAAACTTTCCATTGTCTGCTTTAGTGTTTCTTGCATTTCTATAAAAGAAATACCTTTAACATATTCTTATCTACTCTAAAGTTACAAACAATCATGTTCTTATTTAACATGATAACGAAGAAATGAATAAAGAAGGAAGAAGTTTATAATGACCTTTACTTATCTTTTGGAAATAACATTTCAAAATGCTTTTGAATTCTTTTTTAAAGATGTTATTTTATAACGATAAATATATAGGTTATTCTCCACTGAATTATATGAAATAGTATAATATTTATTCTGGATTATATATTTTATATTCTTCATTCCATAATTAAATTTTATAGATTATTTTTTTAATACACGTAAAGGTGAAAAAATTCTGAGTGGTTACTTTATCTTTTCAATGTAGTGGAGAAGTACAGGAATCAATTATAGGAGTGCAGGACATAAATGACTTGTGTTTCATTGCATGTTTGTGCAAGCCTTATGAGATAGTGGCATAGCCCAGGACCAGCTGAAGAACATGATAGACAAAACCTAATCACAGCTAGAAAGTTAGAGTTAATTTTTGTATAATTGATGTAGATTATATAAATCTAAAATAAAAAGACAAATTTAAATGACATTTTATATCAAATTTTATTTTATTTCATTGATACAACTATATTATTGGCAATTTACAATTTAGTTCTTTTTAATTAATTTTAAACTATTATAGTTTTTATTTATAGATTAATGATTTTAATTACATTTTTTTTCGTTTCAAGTAAAATACTCGTTTCATATTGTATATTTTACTGTTAATCTTATCCAATATTAAAAAGAAAAGTAAACTTCACAATTTCATTATATGTTGATTTGAGTAGTAGTTAAAATGTCTAAACTGTAATCAAATCTACCTTATTTGAAAAGGGGTAAAACACAAATTTATTAAGTATTAAAAGGAGAAATGAATAGTTATAAAAAAAATATTGGAAACTATACTTTTACAAGTTATTAAATAAACTATTTACCAAAGAATACCCTCCCCCATTCAAATAATAAATTTTCTAACTTTTTAATTTTTTTTAAATAATAGTTCCTTTGGCCTTTTTAAGCCATTTTAAATAAAAACAGAAATTCCAATGACATCCTATTATTTGTATTGAAAAGAGAGAGAATATTTTAAAAGAAGAAGATATTTTTGTTCAAGTTTGTATCTATTAAGTAATTCTTAAACGTTGATTATGATGTTAAAAGAATAATTTTGAAATAGAGAAAATACTATTTATTTATGAGGTTAAATAAGATTTTTCACTGATGAAAAAATTAGAAAGTAACTAATATGAGTTTACCAAATACAATGGAAAACTGACACTAATGGTAGAGCAATCACTGTGAATGATTTAATCAACCTTTGATGAAATTAGTGATTGGAACTTGGTTTCATGAAATTTCATCAAGTTTGGTTGCTCAAAATAGGCTAAGAAACATAATAGCTTGCTTTCTGTAACTTTTACTATATCAGCTAGGCCTAAGAATTACCTTATTCTGTCTGACAGAAAAAAGATGTTACATGCAATGACAATAAGACATGGTACACCAAACATAAATTCTTCAGGAAAGAAGTTAATTCATTGCATTTCTTCCTCATTCTTAGCTTTTTTATTTATTTTAAACCATAAAATAATGTCACATCTTGTTGATTGGGATTAGCTGATTGGCTGTTTTTGCCTGTTACATGATTCTTTAATAATTCTGTTATCATTGTAGCTTTTAGAACATGGATGTGTCCACTGTCTACACATCAGCACATGAAAATGTTTGGCATCTGATATAGACATTCATGTTGGACATAGTTGTATAATCTACTACATTTTGTCACTTTTCTTGTTGTAAATACATAACATATAGTCATTTGATGCAACGGTGTCATGTGCTTCAAAAGGGTGGCCAACGCAGAAATTTTGCTATTTCATGGCATGAAAGAAGACCATGTTCATAGCGGGAATCTTTTCTTCTGGTGTTTCAATTGAGTTTCTTGATCTGATGAAACAGAGTGATGAAAAAGCCTTACAAAGACAATTTCCAGTACACGACTTTTATAACTTATCTTAATTGTCATGTGTGAAAACTGCAAACTCTATTAGAAAAAGTTAATTTCGCATATGGTATCAATGGTGTTATACTTACTACTCAAGGATCTTTTTATTATGCTTTGTTGAAAATAGGAGTAACTGCTATGTAGTAGTGTTGAGAATCCAACTGTAAATCTAAATCCCACATGGATTTAAAGTTTCGAATAGAAAGTGGTGTCAATCTCTTATATTGGAATTGTGTCTCCAGATAATCAATGAAAATATATTTTCTACTTGCTATGATGGAATGTTATATCCTAATCTTTTTATACGCGTATACGAGAAAAAAAAAGGATCTTAATTCAATTGTTTTTGGTATCATTCCAAAAAGCTTCTTACCAATAAAGATATATTGTGTATATAAACTCATGTACATTTCTTGTTTTATCTTATACGAGACATTATTTGTATCCTAACACTAACCTCTTCAACAAGGTCTGCAGAGGCAATTATTCTACTATAATCAACATCCTATTGTAAAAAAATGCTAGCTTTTCAAAACATGATTCAACCACTTCTAACCCCAAACCTACTGAGGTTGATCTGCAGCTACTATCTGTAACAAAGCCATAAGTGCCTAAGATTCTGAAAATCCTAATCCCCACCAGCCACTCTCTCCTTAAACTAGTACTTTGTTCATTATTATATCAAGTTTTCAATCTTCCAGTCCAATAAATTTTTGAAATTCTGCATACTATAGTTATGAATGTCAAAAATTCTTCCAATACAGCCAAATTGAGTTACGGGTTTTTAACTCCATCTATTTGTATTCACTTCACATAGGTAAGAGCTGAGCTGTAGGATTTGTTGTTTATTTATACACCATACAAAAATTATCAAAGCATTCATGGCCATATTGCATTTATCTACAATATTTAAAACTAAAGAACAGTTGAGGCTCTAGATGCATGCAGGACATTGTATTATCAGCATTTCAATCAAAACCCTTCTGTAATTTCATCCTCCCAAGCAGGGACACCTTCTCTACAGGAAGGTGACCAATACTATTCATTCTTGTTGGGATCACATTAGATAGAAATGAAAAAGTAGAACACTATACAATGGTGAAAGACCCATTAACATATTGTCTTAAGGTTTTGGATAAAGAGTGGTATTAATCCCTTGTATGGTTGGACTCGGATATAATTGGTGTTTGTGTCTTCCTTATTTGGTTTCAGTGTCACTTCTGCAAATTGCACATGTCTTTTACTAATACAACCTGTGCATCATAATTAGCTAGGTACTGTAAGACAAGAATTTTTAGTACTCAAGATTGTTACTTCTCATTGAAATATTTTATTTGATCCTGACATAGTTAATCATTAAAGATGGAAATCAAATCTTCAAATTCTGGCATACTATAAGTAATAGCAGCTGCGCTATATGAACTATTTTTACATCTGTTTCAGTAGTTTCTTGAAATAATTACATGTGTTACATCACGTATAATGAAAAGTAAATGAATCAGGCTAAGGAATCTAGCTGTAAGCAGCAGAGAAGAACCGGATAGAGTGAAGTGCATGTGGCTCAATCTGTGTATAGAATACTATCATGATAAGTTGAACAAAAGCCACAAGTTATCCATAATGAGACAACTTACATTACTATGTTGTTTTGGTTTATTACATGTGCCAGCCTCATTGTTTGGATTCGACCCCTCCAATATGACAAAATGTTACATTTTATCGTCTCGTAAAAGAAAAGCTGGAGCCAACTAGTTCTTATCTCAATACCTTCTGGCCCAAACCTTTAGGGCTCAAGTTTTTTGTTGTCTGGTAAACTTCATTCTCCACCATAACTTTTCTTCCCCTCCTCCACTGAAATGCCACCACAACATTATTATTATTATTATTATCGAAACTATGAAATAGGTATGATTACTTTAGACATCACATTGGCACTGCATGCTTTTGTGTTAAATTGCATGCATGTACCCGCGAATGCTGGTTTAGTACACAGCGACGGCCTTTCAGATTATCACCAGCACATCCAAATTATTTTCGTTAACCAAAAAAAGTTGCTTTTTTCTGGTTGACTATAACATTTTGTATAATGTTTCACAATAAAAAAGAATATCTCTTAACAACGCAGAATGAAAAACATCTGCCTTAAAATTGTCTTATTAATGTTGAGAAAAAAGCTCTACATAACATCGACCTCAAAGAATAATCCTGTCAACGTTGTTAATCAAAACCTGATGAAGTAAAAGAAAAAGGAAGTTTACCTGCATGTATTTGGTTATGTTTGTCATTAAAATTGTTAGAAGTTCGACATCGACCAGAGTTAAAGGCCAATTTAGAGTATATAAGTGGATATAAACCTCACTTTACAAGTCGATTTTATGGATTGAGTTAGGCTTAAAGTCCACCTCTTAACATGATATCAGAGCTATCGATAGAATCTATCTAGCTATATTTGTTGTTTGTTAGGCATATTGTTCCACTACTATCGAATTAGAAGTCCTACATCGACTAGAAATAAAACAAATTTAGAGTATACAAACCGGTTTTATGGAGTTGAGCTACGGTTAAAGTCTACTTCTGAACAAAATGTAATTGTTTATTGTGCTACATACGGTCCTCTCAAAAAATAAGTTACTGTCATAAAATTAGCATCGTCAATCATGCACTGACGTTGAAATATTGTAAAGTGTCTTGTGTCATTGACATTATGTGTATGTTCAGATTCACATCAGAACATAACTTAAGTTGATGTTTATATGATTAATTTGTGAGGCCAAAATTAATATTTTGATAGTATGAATATGGTATAAAAGAATTTATACTTAGTTATTTAACTGTTAACATCAATGCTAATACACGCAATAATGGCTACCATGTGCAGCTGCATTGATTCTCATCTATAAAAGGCCACTGAGAGAGCACTAGGACCTCAAGCTTACCAAAGGCAATTT